>NW_022589721.1:21445231-21730539 GCF_004348235.1 Phoca vitulina | reverse complement strand
TCTCTCTCTCTTTCTTCTTTCTTTCTTTCTTTCTTCTTCTTTCTTTCTTTCTTCTTTCTTTCTTTTTCTTTCTTCCTTTTCTTTCTTCTTCCTTCCTTCCTTCCTTCTTTCCTTCCTTCCTTTCTTTTCTTTCTTTCTTCCTTCCTTCCTTTCTTTCTTTCTCTCTTTCTTTTTCTTTCTTTCTTTCTTTTTTTTGTATTATTTTTTCTTTTAATTCTAAGAATCTGTTTCTTCCTCTGTTCATTTTGAAGTTCAAAGGCATGCTCTTTAAAATCTTCTACAGTCAGGTCACCCTATCTATGACCTGCCATCTCATCAGTTTTATTGTCAAAGCCTTGCTGTGGCTTCAGAGCACATGGTTTATTTTTAGTTTTATGTCCTGACTTGCCCTGGGCCACACGAGTCATTCAGAAAAAGGTGGCTCTGGGACATGCAAGCCATACTCTTCCCTTAATTCCCATAATTAATTGCTTTTTAATCAGTGGCAATGACTCTGGCAAATGAGCCTGCCAAATATTTGCTTACTCCCCTTATGAGCCATTCAGTTTCGGCCACTGAACCCACACACTTAGTTGCAGATGAAGCATGATGAGCTGTCTTGGGGATACTGAGCCAAATCTTGATCTTGCTGAGCTTTAGAGGGCTTCATGAATTATGAGGGCTTTTCTGATACAACTCTTACTCAAATTTTGAAAGAGTTTTAACAAATTTTTTAAGCCTTTTTTTTTTTTTCAATGAATATTTACTTATTTTAAGTGCTAGGGCATAAAGACAAGACAGACAGATTATTCTTCTTCCTTCATGGACATTCTAGCGCAGAGAGCAAGAAAATATTCAAAAACCAAGTAACATGCACATTAATAAACAAATAAGCAATAAGTGATACATCATGCTATGAAGGGAATGAAGTAGGAGGATGAGACTGAGACTGGGGTGAGATGTTAAAGTTGGGGGTCAAGCAAGGTGTCAATGAAGAGGTGACATCTGAACAGAGACGTGAGTGATAAGAAAGAGCCAGGCATGTGAGAAACTGGTTGGCGGTGGGGTGAAGGGGTCCAGGCAGACATGAAATAATAAATATGTAAACTCCGAGGTGGAAAGGAGCTTAGTGTGTTTGGAGAATACAGTGCAGCCCAGTGTGGTTGGAGTTGGATAAACATGGAGGATAGTAGTTCAGGATGAAGCAAGAGATGTAGGTAGGGCCTGATTATGCTGCACCTCATCTTCCCTTGTAAGGAGTATAGGTACAAGCTCTGTTCTGTAAACCATGATGGGTGCCAGACACTAGGGCTAGACAGACCAAAAAGACACATTTGCGGACCAGATCAGTTGCCCTGAGGGTCTTGCCTCCTTGCATCTATAAAGCTCCTCCTCCACCTAGGACTTCTTTCACTCCCAGATGCTCCCAGACCTCCAAGACTTGCCCCTCTCACTTTCAATCCTTTCCTCCTTAGATACCATCAGAAGTCACGGCTCCCAGCTAATTCTTTATCAATGGACATGCCTCTAGGCTTCCCAAATCTGACTCTATCCTTACCTCTTCCTGCCCTCCGAAACCCCTGTGCTTTCCTGGAATTCACAGTGAGTCATGAACAAATCCCCTATGTTCCAAACTTTCTTTCTGAAAGGGCCTATCACCTCCTTGATCTAAACAAAGTCTTTTGACCCCTGGTGAAGCAGCTTCCCCAGCAAGGCTTCCATTGGTGGCTATTTCATCTCTGCACCCCAGATAACTTAGGGCCTGAGGGTGAGGGGATTATTCCCTTTCCACATGGTGTGTTTTCCTACTTCAAAAATCCCAGCTGCTTTGAAGCATATCAAAAGTACCCAAAAGGACCGGGTTACAGAGTACGGAGGTACAGAAATACAGACGAAGTGCTTCCAAAGTGTTAGCTTTAATTATATATTTTATTATTTTATTTTTGTTTTTTAGAGCAGGAGGGGAAATTTATGGTTAAAGACATAGACTTTGGAATCAGATTGCCTGGGTAGGATCCAAGCTCTGACATTTTTTATTTGCGAGATTTAGAGCAGGTTAGTTAATGTCTTTGGGACTCGGTTTCTTATCTTTAAAATGGGGATAAGATAGATGGGGAGTACTCTGAATGGTACTTGGCATATTATAAGTGCCATATAAATGTCTGTTATTTTTTGTTGTTATTAATTGATTGATGACTTGAATATCTGGCTTACTTCTTCCTCTCCTCCTTTCTGGTTGATAACATCTTTGGCAAATTCCGTATCCATGAAGTTTGGTCATCTATGACCGATCATTCAGCCTTTGGAGCCCTTAGCTCTAAGCATTTCTTTCTCTGCCCCACCTCAGCCACCTACTCACATGTCCACGCTCTAGTCTTTGTCATCTCCAGCAATTGCATCTCTCCCAAATCTTGATTTCATACATCCCACTTGCTTTATTATCATCTCTTCTCTCACTAGCTTATTCACTCCAGCATTTGCCCTCCAGAGACTGATGTCACTGACCTTAGTTCCATTTACTTTTCCACAACTTTGGGCTTTCTGATACCTGGAAGGACTTCATTATGGATTGGCAGAATATTATAACTCCTAATTCGAGCAAGTCTCCCGCCCCACCAGAGGAATGGGGGTTCATGAAAAGTTGCATTTACCTACAATCCTCCAATCTGATAAGTCCTGGTAGCTTTTGTTGAATATGTAGTCATTGCACAAATCAAGTGTGTATTAGTCATGCAGGAGACAGACACCAAACTTACCCTGGTAAGTAGGGGGAGAGTTTTGTAAAATGACTCTATGCAAACGTTTGGAGAAATGAACAGGAAAGAACGCAGTATCCCAAGGGTTGGCAACAGCAGTGAGCTGTCAAGACCCCTGGATCTGAAGAGCAAGGGGAAGGAGTAATTACCTGAATCCAGAAAGAAGGTCTACATAGAGAAGCCTGCTTCAGTAAAGGAATAGAGCCAATGGAGCAGAGAGAAGTGGGTGTGTGTGGGGTGCAGGCTGGAAATCAATAGCCTGAGCATACTTCCTCTGTCCCCTGACCTCTTGCATATCACAACCAGAAGCCAGATGGTGAGGAGCTTGCATCCTTATTAGCCAGGTTAGCAGGATGAAAAATGTGTGGAGAATAGATCTCAAAGGGAAGGCAGAAAGTATCTAACATATGAATTAAACTCTCATTTTTATAAGATGCATGCTTTAGAAAGCTAGTTTGTGCCAAAGCTCCCACCTGGTGTCTTTATGACTTCTGCAGACAAGAGCTCCAGGATGTCGTATTTGTTAGCCTGTGACACGGTTCTGCACATGGTGGACTGGGATTGTCCTAGTGTCCTTTTCCCTTGGAGGATTTTCCTGGGAAATGTATGGCCTGTTTATCATATTCCTGAGAGCTGAAATTGTGTTTCATTTTTCTTTTTAGATAGTTTTGAATAGTTCATATCTATATTTCTTTCAACCCACTCTTCTTTGTCATAGTCCCATTCTAGGTCTCTATAAAATAACTTCTTGGAAATTCAAGATTCTAAGGGTTGGGGAGGTATTGAATACAAGTTGGTGGGACATAATATATGAATTACAATGCTTATTAAAATTAAACGTTAAATAAGAGAATTACAATTGTCATTGACTCTTGTGCTTGGTCCATAAGTGAGTGAATTATGATCTAGTCAGAATCAACACTATAAGTGTGTCCAACTTTATTTTCTGTACCTGTAGACTGAGTTAACCCCACGTTAGCAACTGAATATTATATTTTTCATTCATTTGTTCTTTTGTTCATTCATTCCATGACTATGTTTTGATTACCTATTTGTACCAGCTCTCTGCTATACTGGAGTGGTGTAGGGAACAGTGGTAAACCATAAGGGATGAGAAACATGGTCTCTGTCCTCTGACAGTTTACTAAAAGCCTGGTAAATACTAGATTCTGGATTACTAATTTGCCTTACAGTGCCCAGCTAATTCTGGGACTTATCTCCTGAAAAATGTTGACAACAATAATAGTTAATATTTAGAGAGTATTTTCTCTATGCCAGAAACTCTGTTAGGCTATTTTTCATTTTCTTTAAAAAATTCAAACAATGCATGTATAGAATTTAAAAATTCATATAGTACTATAAAGCTTATTATAAAACTCAGAGGCTACTATTTTTAAAATGATCTGACCAGTTCTTCTACTATTTATCTCATTTTCTTATAACATGTTCATATTATAATTGCTTGGTTTTACATTTTTGGATATGTATCTTTGGCTTCCTATTTGGAAGATAAGGAATTAGGTCTCTTCCATACCACAACCCTAAACATTTCTCCTCCCCCTGGTTCTGCTCTATCAATATTCAGTGTTTAAATTTGTATATATGATATAGTCCTCATGGCTGAGCCACATCGTGTGTTTTACAATATTTTCTCTTTCTTTTTTCCATTTTGGTACGTGTTTCGGGAGATAAAAATTGCCCTACTTTTTCATTTGTTCCATGTAACCATCACAAATACATCTACAAACTCTCTTCCAGGTGGCAAAACTCTGCATATTATTGTCAAATGCATGAAGTAATCTGTCAGTTAAGTTTTTTTGTTTGTTTGTTTTCTACCTTGGAAGCATCCTTTTGGAGTCCTTTTTCTCTTACTTCAGTCTCATCTTGTTGCTCTCCACACTGGCTGCACCACAGTGACCTTGGAGCTTGTCTTTAGCAGCATCTTGGAATTACCTCCTTTTCTCTGCTAAGTTGGATCTCCTGTTTCCTGGATCTTTTCCCTGTCTGACTCCCTTACTTTGATGGAGTATGGCTTCCAACAGCTTTCTGAGGAAAGCTGTCTGGTAGGTAATATTTTGGGACCTTGAATGTCTAAAAATATCTTTATCTCCTCATACACTTGACTGATAATTTAGAGGGTTGTGGTGTTCTAGGTTGGAAGCCATATTTGCCCTGGTGTTTGAGGGTATTATTCCATTGCCTTGCAGTCTTGAATGTTGTTCTTAAGCCTGATGTCATTCTAATTCTTTATCTTTTTTAGATGATTGTTTTATTCCTCTGTTGCAACTAACTGGACTTTTTCTGTGCTAATATTCTTAGGAGAATTGTCTCACCCCATTCTCACACCAGTTCTAGGAGACAGGTACTGTTCTTGCCACCTTCTTAAAGGTGAAGAAAGGAGACACAGAGATATTAGACACATTGCTAATACACCCGGCAAGTAGGTGAGAGGGCTGAGATTTAAGCCTGAGTCAGTTCTGCTAACATCACCTGTATTCTTCATCATGATGCATGAAGACATTCCATAAAGTTCAGGTTTATCACCATGCTTTGTCTGAGCCCATGTCTATATGCCCACTCTCCCCTGGGTCCACATCTACTGCTGTGGCAGTGCTTAAAGCCCATTCGATGCCTGGCTCACCCCATTCCTTTTTCCCCACCACCCTGCTGTCTCAGTATGTATTGGAGCCTGGTGTGGGGTGACCATGATGTTCCTGGAAACTGACTCCATTCACAATCTGCAATACCCATCTTTTAGCAACTTCTTTTTTCAAACATCGGATATTTGAAAATGCAGGAGTCTTATATCATTTTCCTCGAGTTATATTTGTGTTCCATATTTCTGCCACTTTCTGTAAGGGAACCTTATTTATATTCCAGTGATTTGTTGTCTTTTCCTTGGCTATAGATCATACTTTTTCTTAATTTGACATACATTCAAAGTACCTGGGATAAATTTTTAAAAATTCCTCTTCATTTTACTCCTGGCAAGCACCCCTTCCTAAGGCCTCCATCATGCATCTTGGATTAAGAAGGATTCATATTTAAGTGTATATGCAAGGGAAGAGTGTCACTGTCAGCAAGTGTAAAGAGCAGGGAACCTGAAGTCAGTGGGCTCTCATTTGAGTCCTGGATCTACCAGCTACTTGTTGTTGACCTTGGGTAATTCATCCAACCATTCTCAGTCTTTGCTTCCTCGTCTCAACAGTGAGTTAATTACTCGTATTCTCCCTGCTGTTACTGGATGTCACAAGGACAAATGAAAAAAAAATATGTGGGAAAATATCTTGTAATTCTACAGTAGTCTTTGTCAGTCTGTCATTCATTTATAATCATCAAAATTTGGGACATATCTAAATTATTGTGCATTATTACTTAGTATTTAGTAAATATTTTTTCTTTAAGTCAACTTACTTTTAAAATAGAAATAAATGTATGATGACTAACATAATAAAAAAATAAAATATAAATAAATGTATTTATAAAGGGCAATTAATGGAAGGGAAATAAGACAGGGGGAAATCTAGGAAGAATCCCAGCTCAGAGAGTGAGAGTTGCTCAATGTATATGCCAGGGAAGAACAGAGAGGAGTGAGTCTTGGGCTTGGGCATGAGTTTTCCAGGGTGTTGGATCAAAAAATAGGCAGATGGAACGAGTAAAAAAGAGGAAGACCCGAAGCAGTGGGTTGATACGCTGAAAGAGAAATCTAACCTGAAACAGAGGATTGAGGGAGGGAGAAATAGAGAAGTGTGGTGTCAGTGACTTACAATGAGTGGTAAGATGAGGTACTGTTGCGGGGAGAGGCTGGGACTGAGGAAGAAGAGGTAGGGGTTTAGAGAAAGGTTTGGTTTAAGGAGGTCATATAAGGGTCAGGGTTGAGGGATTGGGGGAAATTGAGGAGATATAAGGTTGGTTTGGGAACACAGGAGTGTTGAGAAAGTTAAGGGAAGGGATGCTGATGAAAGGTGGTGAGGCATGTTGAGTAGGACTTGAGGGATGGGAGTTGCCATGGTGACACTGCAGCCAGGTAAGCTAGAGGACCCATTTGGAAGTGGGCAGATCATTGAGGTGATGGAATATGTGTCCTCATCACATTAAGTTTCACAGACTCTCTTCTTGGGACAGGACTTTAAGAACAGGGATGCCCATGAGCAAGTGGTAAGAACAGTCAATGTATCACATACATGTCCTACATTAAATTATTTGTATATTACGTATTGTATACTGCCATATGTGTGTATACCATACTCTGGAAAACACTGCTTTAACACATTCTACGAATAGATAGAATTGTTTATAATTAGCTCTTTGAACACACTTTATTGTCTTTATAATTCTCTTCCATTCTTCCCTGGTAAATATATCCCAGGGTTTAGAAACTCAAAAGGATCCCATGGGCACAGTTGTCCTTGTATTTATATGGTGGCTGGGGAGCAGGTGGAAGATAGTTATTGGTAAAATTTTAAATTTGTTGAAGTTCAAACTCAAAACACCTTTTAACATCTGATAAATGTAAACGTTTCCCCCTTTTTGCTTTTCATTTGGGTCTTTCTCAAAAAACTAAAAGTTCTTGTTCTCACAACTTTGGCTTATATAGGAAGGGGTCTGAAAAAAGAAATGCAGTGGAAACAGTTACATCATAAACTATTTCAAGACCTGCCCTAAAATGGGGAATCTGGGAGATAGCTCAGTGCTCCATATTGCTGGATTCCTACACTGGAAAGGCGAGGACAAAAGAGGATTAAGTGTCCTAAACATTATCTTGGGATTTTGGTTTCATGCCTGGGAGGCCCAAGCCTGCCGCTCTGTCTATGCACTGAAAGATAGAACAGCTCTAAGCCTGACCTGTACATCTTTAACTACAGTGGGGTCATTTACAAGGACATTGGCTATGAATGATTTTGAGCAGTTGTATCAACAGGGGGAAACAATGAGGAAATGGTTTAAGGAGAAAAAATACCAGCTTCTATAACCTTCCCTGTTTTCCTCTTTCTTCCCTCCCTACCCTTTCTTCTCCCGAGGCTGGGATTTAAATTTAAATTTGGGTTCCTTTGCAGAATCCTGTAAATGTCTGTTTTTTAACATAAAACTAACCACTATGCTTTTGAGAATCCGTGATCAGTGCTTGGGCCGAGGTGGTAAGATTCTGAAGCTAGAGGGGAGGTTAGAAGTCATCTAATTCTCTCCCCTGTCTTTGAAATGAGAAACGTATAGGCCACAGGGGTGAAATGATGTGCCCAAGGTCACCCAAATGGCTAGTAGCAGCATCAGGGCTGGGTTGCAATTCCCTGCCTCCATCTGTTGTAAATCCTCTTGGACAGGCTTTGTGGCAAGCTACCAGGGAAGCTTATTGGAAAGCATTTAAAAACATTAGACCGTCTGCAGATGTGATTTTAAAGGTTATTTATTTGTTTTACTGCAGATCATGACTTCCCCTCCATCCGTCTTCTTGTTCCAGGGCCAGATTCTGCCCTTTGATGTTCTTTGTGGCACTCAAGTTGCCTTTGGCCTGAATCAGAAGCACGGTTTGACCCAAAGCTACTGGTGCCTTTGTTTGCTCTCAGAGGACTTCCTCTCCCTGCAGGAGGCTCTGAAAAATCAGTTGTCTTAGAGTTATTTCTACACAAGATGTGTCCTGCTGTGTGTGTGTCATAGAATCTTTGAGCTGGATGAGACCTGTAAGGTCATCAGACCAACCTGCGACCCAGTTCAGGCACATCTTCCAAAAATTTCCTGGCATATGGTCACACAATCTTATGGCTGAGAGTTAGCTTGGGGATCAAAAACGTATCTTGGGTTTCTTTTCTCAGGTAAAGACGCTGAGATTCACAAAGGTGAAGTGATTTAACTCCACCCAGATGGAGGAGCTAAAACTAATTCTGGCTTCTGACCCGAGTCTGTAGCTTTGTCTAGTGTACCATCTTATCCTTAACTAAATGCTTGCAAGAAGTGTTCTGTGAATCATCCATGCATTTATTCATTTGTTAATCATCATTTATTTACTAAGCCCTTATTTTAGAACTAGTAGTTATAGGCAAATTGACAGTAGAGCAAGAGGAAAAGTCCTCACACTGAATTCTTCATTCCCTAAGACAATCAGTTTCTTGGAAGTTGTGTTAGTTTTCTAATGGTGCTGTAACAAATTATCACAAACTTGGCTTAAGACAGCACCAATTTATTATGTATAGTACTGGAGATCAGAAATCTGCAATGAGTCTCACAGGGCCAAAATCCAGGTGTTGGCAGAGCTGTGTTCCTTCTGGAGGCTCTAGGGGAGAATGTGTTTCCTTGGCTTTTCTAGCTTCTATAAGCTGCCTACAGTCATTGGCTCCTGGTGTGATCCTTCCTCCATCTTCACTGCCTCATCCTAACTGATCCCATCATCTCTCACACTCTC
Organism: Phoca vitulina; assembly: GCF_004348235.1. NCBI lineage: Eukaryota > Metazoa > Chordata > Mammalia > Carnivora > Phocidae > Phoca > Phoca vitulina. The sequence continues at coordinate 21,721,407 of NW_022589721.1, read as the reverse complement.
TTCCCTTTCTCTGTCCCTTACAAAGCTCATGCGATTGTATTCAGCCCACCTGTGTAATCTAGGATACCCTTCCCATCTCAAGATCCATCATTTAATCACCCCTGAAACTGCCTTGTATCATGTAAGTTAACATATTCATAGGTTCTTGGGTTTAGGATTTTACTATCTTTGGAGGCTTGTTACTCTGCCTACCACAGAAGTCACAGACAAAGCAGCCAGAGAGGTCACCAACAGATGTGAAGAAGGAAACAAAAACATAGAGAACTGATACTTGAGCCAAGTTGTGAGGGATGGGAGAAGTTCACCAGCCAGTTGAGGTATGATGGGACATGACAAGTAGAAAGAGTAGCATGTTTTAAACTTCCCACATAGGAGTGGGAGCACATGGCCCTTCTGGAGAATGCCTGGTCTCTTAGTATGCCTCTTAAAGATTATTGGCCTATTAAAATATCTCTCATAAAACCTCAACAATTTGCACACATAAACCAATTAGGATAAGAGATACAATGAGATATCCCAACTAACCCCAGGTAATATTATAAAAGCTGCATTTTTTCATAAGGTTTGAAAATAGAAGAATATCATGAGCGATGGTGGTTTGCATTTCAAGTCTGTCAAAGGCCTTAAATAATCAGAAAGGGTCAGGTGGTGGGGACTGACCAAATAGATTGCCTGGAGAACAAACAGAGGCGTAAAGGATAAGAAATAGTTACTTTTAAAAGGGTGGAGGGGTGGTGGTGGCTAAAGAAAGCATAATCTTTTTTTTTTCTTTTTTTTGGTTTCCACTATATGATTTCACAAATGAGACACACTTATTGTTGCCAAGTGAATCCTAGAAATTGCTTGATTTAGCTCCATCCCATAGTGATTCGCAAACTCCATCCATGTAGAACACCTTATTTGAAAAGTCACTTTTAGTGGTCCTTGGCTATACTTAATCAGTATGATCTTTCTCCAGTTCACAGAAAAGAGAATAAACAAAATAGAATTTTTTTCAATTTATAGTTTTTCTCCCTTACCTTTTTTTTTTTCCAAAGCCTGCTTTGACTTTCCTGTTAGTAGGTACATATCCAAATGAACGGATGGTAATAAATGTAATAGATGGAAAAATGCAGATATGGTGCTAGGTTTTGAGATGTAAAGAACTACAATATGCATCAAAGAGCCCTATTTCTGATTTGCTATGAATAGATGTACCCACAATTTATTGGGCCCCACAAAGAATATCACGATTCCCCTTTGGGCTATTATCACAATTTGTATGATCACTGCATTTTTATAGCAAGCGATTATTGGTGCTAATTATTTCCCAAGTTGTTATAAAATCAAGGGATATAGAAATACAAAAAATATTCTGAAAGTACACTTTCAGACCTTGGATCCAGAGAGAAATTAGGCAATATTAATTTCTTTGGCATCCTTTAATTCGCTACTAAGTGATTTATTTGCATCCTTTAGCTTTGTAATCTTTAATCCTCCATACCAATTTTGAACAAAAAGAAACAGGAAGAATGGCTAATACATGGTAGTAGTTCAATCAATGAAAGTGGAATACATAATAAAGACAACAAAGTGAAAACTTGCTGTAAGTTCCCTATGATTATAGACCTACTAATTGGCAGTGCTCAACGTGAAGTACCATCAAGTCAACCTAGGTCCAAAGCCCTTGCTCTTTGCACTCCCAAAAGCTGCTATGTCTAGAAAAAATAATGGCTAACATTTATTACATGTTTACTGTGTGTCAGATACTGTTCTAAATGCTTCATGTATATATTCACTCATTTCTTCATCACTGTAAAAATCTTTTGTGGCAGATGCTATTAGTATCCCCATTTTCCAGACCAAGATACAGAGACTTTGAAAGTTATGGAATTTGCCCTGGGGGTGCCTGGCTGGCTCAGTAGGTAGAGCTCACAACTCTTGATCTCAGGGTTGTGAGTTTAAGCCCCATGTTGGGGTAAAGATTGCTTAAAAGTAAAAAAAAAAAAGAAAAGTTATGGAATTTGCCCAAGATTATAAGCTTTTTTCTTCTTTTCCTTTTTTTAAATTTAAATTCAGTTAGCCAACATATAGTAGTACATCATTATGGTCAGATGTAGAGTTCAGTAATTCAGCTGCCATGGCCCTCACTCTTAAAACTTCCGTAGTTCTTGTTCTATAAGTCAGGGTGGGCTCTGGAGTAAGTCTGTCTGTTTCCAAATCCCTCTCTATTATTTAAAAAACTTACAGTCTTCTTTATCCATTCATCTGTTGATGGACATCTGGGCTACAGTGGAATATTCCTCAGCCATCAAAAAGGATGAATCTTACCATTTACATTGATGTGGATGGAAATGGATGGTATTATGCTGAGTGAAATAAGTCAATCAGAAAAAAGCAATTATCATATGGTTTCACTCCTATATATGGAATATAAGAAAGAGAGCAGAGTGTCATTGGGGGAAGGAGGGAAAACTGAATGGGAAGAAATCAGAGAAGGAGACAAACCATGAGAAACTCTGAACTCTAGGAAACAAACGTGATGTGATGAGCACTGGGTGTTGTTTGCAACTGATGAATCACTAAATTCTACCTCTGAAACTAATAATACAGTACGTGTTAATTAAATTGAATTTAAATTAAAAAAAAGTATTAGTTAGTGGTCACATCCTAATCAGACCCCGTTATCTTGTAATTCAAAAGCATGTGTAGTGGAGCCTTAGACATCTCCTAGTGGTACCTCAGGCTCCCTGTAAAGTCTGAGGATACATCGATAGGGTTTTTGTCCATACTTGCTCTCCTTTTATCTGTTGTACATTTTATGCTTTTCTACATGGCTTAATTTGAATATTGGTTCTCTAGTTTTAAAAGCTGGGAACCTACTCTCCTACTTATAAAATCTGGGTGTGGTCATCAAGCCATCCTTTAATAATTTAATACTTTTTTTCTGCTTCCTGTCCCCAGCTGCAGTGGGTTTTCACTACTGTCCAGGGCCAGCATTATTTGTTGCTCCTTACCTATAAGCTTAATGCTTTTGTTGTGTAGGAGAGTGTAGAAAGATCCAAGTAGGGCTCACACCTTTCCCACGGTGGCTGCTGGCCCACTTTCTGAGACCAGTGTCATGAGGGGGAGTCCCGTAGGTTTCACACCTTGCCTCCAGTCATTCTTGTGAGCACCCACTGAGGTCTGTTGTCTTTTGAGAAGAGCCAGTAAGTGGGTGGAAATTCCCATGGTGCCAGGAGTTCTATAATCTCATGTTACCCCAGTGTGGCTTTTAGCAACGTGTTAAAAATTTTAGTTGAATTCTTCTTAACAGCTTTTATGGCTCCTGGTGATACCTGCTCCAGGTAATTAAGTGCTCAGTCTTGGCTCTTCTTGAAGGCAGTGTCTTTCTTTTGATTTAGGGTTAGTTGGTTGTCCTATGACCTCAGTACTCTGATTGGTTCAAAAAACTTTGTGAATTTGCAGATTGTCTGGCATTGTGTTTGTAGTACCCATGGCAGTGCCACACTCTCCCACTCTCCACGTCCTAAGCAGAAACCAAAAGTCTTTGACAACATTCTTTTTGATGGAATCACAGACACTCAATGCAAGTTTCACTTTGGGTTTTCTCTGTGTCATCCATGGAGTCTATCAATAAGCACTTTTGGGCATCTCAGACTCCCAAATCTTACTCTCAAACATCTCGTGCTCTACTAGGAGTCATAAATGCACCAACAAAGAATTTTTGAATAGGAAGTAAGTGCTAAGGTAAAAGTAATCTATGCTAGTAAATAAAATGGGCAAATGGGGCACAACCCGGGTAAGAGACAAAAGGAGCTACATTAGTTCTTAAAATAAAAACATTTTCCTAGTGGAGAAACCTGGGTAGGACCTTCTAAGAAGAAGAGCAGAATAATCTGAGTTGTGGAATTAGTGTAATTTTTGCTTTAATGTAATGAGATGGAGAGAATAATATTATGTCTTACTCACAGACTCTGTTGTTAACACTGTTTAAAGACATTCAACTTTTTTTTCCCTGGCCTATATATTTTTATATTTGAGTAAAATGAAATAATATATGATATTCTGAAAGATTCGATAACTGCGTGATATATTATGATGCTGAATAATTCACTTTTCCTATTGTTGAACATTTGGGCTTACTTTCATTTATTTTGCTTTTGCAAATGAGATAGTTATAAAGATATTTTACATGTGAAATATCTCTTACATTCTTTTTGGATTATTTCATTGGATATACATTTATATGAGAAGAATTTCTGAATTAAAGATGACTTCCAACAATTTGATACATACTACTGAATTGCTTTTTAAAGTGGTAGTGCCAATATTTATTTTCCCATTAGCTTATGAAAGTGCTCATCTCATCACATCCTCACCTGCATAAAAAAAAAGTAGCTAATTTGATAGGTACAAAATATGGCATGCCATTCATTCTTAAAAGTTGGCACTCATTAGAATATGATAGGTCTGACAACTTAAAATATTTCTATTAAGCCACTTTGCTTCCTCTTTTATGAATTCTCTTTTCATGCCCTTTGCCCATTTATATATTGGAGTGTCTGAGTTTTGGCTGCCCCTTTGAAGTTTTAGGTTACGAGATCATATTTATTGGCTCTAAATATTGTGAAATCTGCCAGAGTTCTAGAGCAAGGGTACTCAAATCTGACTGTTCAAAACTGCCTTTGGAGCTTTTTAAAAAATATGCATTTCAGGGGTGTCTGGGTGGCTCAGTTCATTTAGCGTTTGACTTCAGCTCAGGTCATGATCTCAGGGTCCTAGGATGGAGCCCCGCTTTGGGCTCCCGGCTCATCAGGGAGTCTGCTTGTCCCTCTGCCCCTCCCCCTGCTCTCTCTCTCTTTCTCAAATAAATAAACAAAATCTTTTTTTAAAAATATGCATCCCTGAGCCCTATCCATGGAAATTTTGATAGAGTTGTTCTAGGGCAAGGCTCAGGAATCTGCATAAAAATCCAGAGGGTTCTGACATATCAGCCCAGTTTAGGAATGCCTTCTCTTGTTTTCCATGCTTCAGTTGCCCTCCTTGGTTATCATATTATACCTCTTAGGTTCTGCTCTTCACCTGGTAGCAAGCAGGGTAAAGGCTGCGTTCCAGAGGATGAGCCTGGTAAATACTAGAGAATAAAGAACACTGACTTTTCACTTGGCTTGGGTTTAAATACTCACTTTTGTGCTAAGCTGTGGGATCTAGGTCATACTTGGATGATTTTCATTTTCTTTATCTTTAAATGGAGAGAATCATATTATCTATGATGACTACTTTACTACTATGTCAAGGCTGCCAGTTAAGAAACTTCTGTCATGGTTTCAAGATAAGATAATTGGGGTCTAAAAGAGTAAGAAAGTACTTGAATCACTCTTACAGAGGGCTAACTGTGGCAGGTACTTTGAGAAGCATTTACATCATATTATTCCATTTGATCTTCATACTGACTTTGAGATGGGTGCAATGCTCACTTTCTAAATGAAGAAACTGAAATTCGGAAAGGTTAAGTGATTTGCCTCATCTGACATGACTGGAGAATGGAGTTATCATTTACTAATAGGAGGAAGATTGTAGGAAGAACAGGTTTGGGGATGAAGATCAGGAGCTCAGTTTTGCACGTGGCTAAGTCCGAGATATTCATTAAATGTCAAGGGGAGATATAAAGAAGACACTTGCATTTATGACTGTGGAGTCTGGGGGCTAGAAATACAAACTTGGAAGTCATCAGCACGTAGGTTAATACAATGGGAAAGAATGACTCCAAATGCGTGAGGGCAGATGAGAAAGGGAGGGGGTCCAAGGTCTGAACTCCAGACCCATTTTAAGAGGTCAGGAAGATTAGGAGTAACTGGCAAAAGAGATAGTGATGAAGTGGTGAGTGACAAAGAAGGAAAATCAAGAGTGGATGGCATCTTGGGAGGCAAGAGAGAAAACGAATAAATATTTGATAAGTATGTCTCAAATGAATGAAATGACATGTCTGGGCAGAATTCAAATCCAGATCTCTTTGAACCCGAAGCTTATATATTCTTACCCAATATACCAGGGGTCGGCAAACACTGAAACGGCCAGATAATAAATATTTTAGATTCTGTGGCCCAACAGGTAAAATCGAGGCTATTAGGTAGGTGCTTACATAACCACTTAAAATGTAGCCACTTAAAAATACAAAAACCATTCTGAGTTCAAGGGCCATCAAACAAAACAAAACAAAAACAGGTTGCTGGCCCACAGCCGCATTTTGCCGACCTCTGTGCTACACTAGATTATTCCTTTTAATTCTAGAACTATCGATTACCAAAGATACTCATACTCAGGCATCCTCCCCTTAACCAGCTCTCAGTCTCATGCAAAATTCTCCAATAACTTCCTAGACCCTTGTCAGCAGTGCCATAGTTTTACTTTTTTTTCTTTACGTAAAGGTGGCCTGTATCTAATCCAGAACTTTTATTTCTCCCAAGACACTATTTCTTGTTCCATTTTGCTTAGTTGCATAGTTGGTGAAGAAACAGAGCACGAAAGCAAGCACAGAATTTGCATGAGTGTGTTTGTCATCAACTGTGGCCTCCAAAGTAGGTTTCTGGCCTGAGAGCATAATGGAGGGGAAGGGTGTTTCCCTCTCCTCTTCTTTTCTCTCTGAATGTCAAAAGAGAATCTGTGGAAACCTCAGTGTAGGCAGAGATATTTTCCCAAGGGGTGACACAATGGGCGTCCTATGATTCATTACTCCTGCATACGAACTCTGCCCACAGAAGCATTGTTTTTAGGAAGATAAAGTTCAAACTTGGTAACATTGATTTCTATTTTTCTCAACTTGCTTTCTACCAAAAATCAGCTCTGTGACCTAAAATCATGTATTGTGTTTACTCTCCTCTTCTGCAGTGCCTTCTATCTATGCTCTCTGTTCCTCCCCAAACCCCTCAATCCGAGCACCATGAGGTCCGTGGAGCTTCCCACATCACTAGCCACTTGTCTTTCCTCAATGCCACTCTCTGCCAAACTGTTCTCTTAGGACAAATGGACTCATTAGGGAGAAAATCACAACACACATTTCTCATTCACCTCGCAGGACATGCATATTTGCAGATATTTCCAATCGATCACGGAATGATTCCTACTAGAAATTCTCCCAAAGGTCAACCTGCCTTCTTGGAATTTGCTCCTATTTGGAAAAGCAGTTTAATTATCATAACCAACCATCTTTGTGGAGCAGCCGCTGCATACAGAGGATGATCAAGGGCGTTAAAGTCCTGGGCTCAGAAGGGCAGCCCCTATCCATTTAGGTCCTGAGTCCTTCTGCAATTCTCCTGTATCTATCCTCACTCGAATTGGGAAGGAGATGCTTTTTCTCCCTTTTCTCTCCTGCTGTTGGCTGGCCGAGGTTGCAAGGTCTAGGGGTGATGACTGCTGCACAAACCTTCTTGGTTGATGAGTCAATACTCTTTCAGAAAACCCATCTTTTCTTTCTTCCTGCTTCTGGAATGTTTCTTTTGTCCAGATTCGCTGCTGCCAGTTCAGCTGAGATTTGCTATTTGTCCTCAAGCGTTTGTGACTTAACTAAAAAGATTTGTAAACTATGAGATCTGTAAATTTGTAATTTCCCTTCCTTAGGACCCAGAACAGAGCCTGGCAGAAGGGAGATAATCAGTGAATGTGTCTTAAGTCAAACTAAGGAGGGGCTTATTAATGCTGTCTGGTTGATAGATTGGAAAGGAGCAGGAAGGAGGTGTGAAGGCCAATTTAAAGTCCCGAATAATAGACTGTGAACTCCCTGGGGGCAAGGGATAAATGTGAATGATGTCAGTGGAGTTCAGCCTGGGGTGGTGGCTGAGGAGGTGAAGCAGAGCCATGTCTCCAAGAAATATAGTGGAGAAAGAAATGTCAAGCAGGGAGCTGGTCTGAATGGAAGAAGATCACAGAAGGGGCCAAGATGAACTCCAGCTTATTTATCTGGAGACTAACAACCAAAGAGTTTGTCAAAGAGAGAGCCATCTGAGAGTCAAAAGACATAGGTTCTGGGCTTGCTTCTCCCTCTTCCATGCTGCTCCATAAGCTAATTAATCCCCTTGGCCTCAACTTCCCCATCTGCAAAATAGATACAACAACACCATAGAGTTGCGAAGATTATTATTATCGTTCTTTTGCATAATAACAACTCCCTCTGGGCACAACTCAAGGGCCCACAAATATGGAAATTCTTCGCAAGTAGGCAAACTGAGAGGTAGGGTAGTTTGGATGGGAGAGGAGAAGAGCCTGTCCCTGGGAACTCTGAATCCACAGAGTGTGTGCCAGGCTTGTCCCAGTGGGACCCAAAAGCTGGTAATGTGTACAAAAGAGTATTGTCTTCTCAGAATCTGCTTGTAATTTTTCCACAGGCTCATATGTCACTTTAAAGGGTTAACAGGAAACTAGATGTCATCTTGTCAGCCTTCCTGATCTCTTCCAGCTGGAAGTAATCCTGCTCAGCTCTGAGCACCCACCGTCCTCCATCTGTACTTTTCTTGTAGCACATTTCTCTCTGTACCTCAGACCCTGGATATTAATGCACATGGCTTATCTCCTCCCTAGACGGTAAGCAACTTGGAGGCAGGAGCCATGGCTTTGTTACTGATAAATTATGCAGAGTTCTGCCAACTTGTCTTGTCCTAGTAGAAATTCATTAGCTGCTTGTTGAGTAGATAGGTGGATGAATGGGCTGATGGAGGGATGGATGCACCATCAATCTTGTTTAGTAATGAATTCTGCGGCCCTCACACAGAGCCTGGCACATGATGAATAATGAACACATACCTGCTCACAGACTGGACAGAAAGATGCCCCATTGATCTTGTTCTCACTGACTCTCTAGGGTGAGCACAGGGTCTTGTGCTTAGCAAACTCTTAAGAAATAGTTGTTGACGAACTTACTGTGTTTTTGAACTGCAAGAAATCAACTAGCTAGAAGAAGAGGTCAGCAAGTTGGTTTCACGTGATGCATTCCTCTCCAAAATAGAATAACATGAGGATTAATATACATCCCATGCTATTTCCTGAATCTCCAGTCTGTGGTCTGTAGCAGGAGTCAGCAAACTACAGCCCACGGGCCAAATCCAGCCCATTGTCCCTTCCTTTTGTGAATAAAGTTTTATTAAAACACAGCCATGCCTGTTCACATATTGTCTATGGCTATTTTTGCATACAATAAAAAGAGTTGCAATGGAGACCATACGGCCTGCAAGGCAGAAAATGTTCACTATCTTGCTCTTTATAGAAAAAGCTTTCCAACTGCTATTATAGGAAACTGGTTATCATAACCCAGAAAGTGACACCCTCCATGAACAGCTGCTGGGCCACAAGCTAATAGTAAATGGCTGATATTTTTGAGTCTTTATGATGAGACGAAAGTTTCTAACACACCCCTTTCTTGGGAGCAGTGATAGTTTTCACGTGCCCCCTTACCCCTTTTCCTTCCCGTGGCCACTCTCAGTTCTGCCCCACAGATGTTAACCTCTGAACAACCATCATGTACCCCATGCAGGTTTTACTTCTAGAAAAAGATTAACGTCAGTCCAAACCAAATATAATTCTCAGCTGATGCAGAATCCAGAGAAAAGACATATGAGGTTATAAAATGTGACTTGGAATAAGGCTGGCCTCTTAAAAATAATTAACTTAGAGAAGACATGGTCCCTGATCCTAAGGAGCTTGAAATCTCCTGGGAAGACAGGCATGATAGCCCACAATTACAGTCAGAGGTAGACTGACAGTGCAGCTCATGAAACTTCGGACTCAGGACCCCTCACACACACAGACTCCTTCCACAGTCCTAGTAAGAGGTTCACGTGGTCCAGATGTTCTTGTAAAATTTGCAATGGAAAGATATTTTAACCCAAATAAGCTGTGTCCAACTTTGTAATATGAATTTTCTGTGCTTTTCCTTAAAGAGAACCCCCTAAAACTGCATAAGGCTTCATGTCCCATAACACCTGGATCTTCTCCTGATTCCATTATGACACGACATTGCTTTAATGAGCCATGCCCTAGTGCTGGAAGAGAGCCCCTAAGGGTGACTAGAGGAATTTGAGGAAGGTGACATCTGACCTAAGGATGAGCAGGACTTCTCCAGGCAAAGAGTGACCTCTGTGGGGGAAGGGGATGGGATGGGCATGGGAAAGAGCATGCGTGAGTGTTTAGGGGTGAGAGAGCTTGCCATGTTTGCGGAAACAAATCATATAGCATGGTAAAAGTAGAAATGCTCCAAGAGATAAAGAGGGGAAATTAAATTTTTTGTTTTTGTTTTTGTTTGTTTGTTTTTTTTAAATAGAAGATGAGAATGGGGAAGGAGGCAGGGGCCAGATCCTGAAAGGCTTAGCTGGCGAGGGGGGATTGTGGCTTCCTGGCGATGAGACTCTATTACAGAATATTGAGTGGGGAAATGGTTTGATTGCATCTTATCCTTCGAAAGATCCCTTCAGAAATCCAGGACAATTCCTGGTATCCTTGTCAACAGAAGAGACCTGAGGATGGGGAGGAACGTTTTGAGGGAAGACGACTTATTGTTGGTTTTGACTGTGGAATTTGTGAGGGCCAGGCACCTGGACAGCTTGGATTTTCTCCAAAAGTTTTCAGCTGCCCGGGCACAAGGGGAAATCTCACCATTTGCCGTTCTTCCTGAACAAGACTTCGCGTGCTGCACTGTGCCTCAAACCGCAAATTCATCCGCTCACCACTATCTTGCAATTTAGCCACAACCCACAGGGAATAAAGGGCATCCCCACCCTTGGGCCTGGCCACCGTCAGGAGGGCACAGTGGACCTGTGGAAAGGAAAAGTGAAAAAGAACTTAGTCCATAATAATGCAGGTAAAACATGGGCTCAAGAAAGCTCAAAGAAAAAGAAATTCGAGTTCCTTTTTTAAAGCTATGCTTTTCAACCTAGAGAAGTCTGAGGTTGTGTTTCTTCCATAGCCTCTTAACAGGAGTCTCTGTTTCCAGATTTGCTCCCTTCCTCCTCGCCAGCAGGAAATGCCAATCCGTGCTTGTCCCTCTCCCTGTTAACCCCGCAGCGCGCCCCACAGGGTCCGCCTCTCCCAGCGGTGGTCCCTCATCTCTGCCCTCCCTACCCCCACAGCATCAGGCTCAGGCACGGGTCAGCTTGTTCACCTCCTTCCCCTGCCACTCACCTCCTTCCCCTGCTACTCTCTTGACCTTGGTGCTTCTCCCCCTTCAGGTGTGGCCCAGGTGAGGCCCACTTGTGGCCACTCCAGGAAGCCTTGGGCCTGCTGTCCCTGCTCTGTGTTCCCATCACAGGCCCTGCGTGGTTCACTTTGCATTAACACTGTAGCCTCCAGTTGCTGGGCAGGGCAGGGTGACAGGGGTGGCCTCCTGTCAGGCCATTCGCACTGCCTAGACCACTGCCCTCCCGGCTTCTCGCCACTAGCCCATTCTTACCCTGAGGTCTCATTTGTAATATCGTTTCCTCAGAAAAGCCCTTCTTGAATCTCCACCTAGTCTGTGAACCAGACTTAGGTCTTCACAGTCCCCTTTTCCAAGGCACTTGAGGTTACTTACACTGTGAGTATTTATTAACATCTTCCTACGCATTAGGCTGACAGCTTTATAAGAGCAAGAAAGACATCCGACCTTTTGACCAAGTTACCTTTTATATGTAGTCACACTAAGAAATCAATTTCTGGGCGTGCCTGGGTGGCTCAGTCAGTTAAACATCTGCCTTTGGCTCAGGTCATGATCTCCTTGCTTCACTGGGAGCCTGCTTCTCTCTCTCCCTCTCCCCCGCCCCTCCCCCCTGCTCATGCTCTTTCTCTCCCTCTCTCCCTCTGCCAAATAAATAAATAAAATCTTCAAAAAAAAAGGAAATAAATTTCTGGGGAATGAATGGAAGGGAGATCACTCCTTAACTTAAAAAAAAAAAAAAAATCAGGCTGGGGATGGGTCAGTGTTATGAGACAGAAACCAACCTCCCCACCAGTTAGGGACACAGAAGAGGGATGTGTGGATTAAGCTTTTCTCTGAGACCAGGACTTTGTCCTGTTCGCAAAAATGATACACCACGAAGGGAGAGTTTTTCCAGGTAAAAGTTAAAGCACTGGTTTGTGTAATCAAGAGAAAGTCATTTGTCCACACTTTCCCCCCTCCAAACAAGTAGAACCCAGGCTATTTGTGGAGCCCCAGCTTACAGCCCTAGGCACCGCCCTGGAAGCGAGCCATTCTCCGATCGCCACAATTAGGTTACGAGATGGTCACATGGTTTCAGATAACGGCCCTATATTTAGAAGTTTTGTTCCAAATAGAATCAGTTTCCAAAGGCCTATGAGGGTTCGCCTATTTATGAAAATGGAGACGCAGTGTCTTCTGACAGTAGCGCGTTGGGGCCGTAGCCCCCTACCCTGTGAAACGACAGCAAGGCTCCCATGACCCAGGAAAACCACAACTGAGATGCTTATTTTTGAAGTGGCAGTTGTTTTCTGCTGGTTTAAAACATGCTCCCCTCAGGAATAACCTTCTGGCTGCCCCAAAAAATGCTGATGCGTGGATTGTGTGACGTCAGCCTGCCTGTGCGCCCCTCTCGGGGTCTCCTTCCTCCCCTGCAGCCTGCTAATGCCCTTCCTTCTGTCTTGCTTTTTTCTGAGAACTAACAATTCTTCCTGAGAAAGGGAGAATGAAATATGCAGAGAACACATTCCCAAGAAGATGAGTCTTCCTTTCTAATGGCTGAGTAATATTCCATTGTATATATGGACCACATCTTTATCCATTCATCTGTTGAAGGGCATCTCGGCTCTTTCCACAGTTTGGTTATTGTGGACATTGCTGCTATGAACATTGGGGCGCATATGGCCCTTCTTTTCACTACATCTGTGTCTTTGGGGTAAATACCCAGTAGTGCAATTGCTGGGTCATAGGGTAGCTCTGTTTTTAATTTTCTGAAGCACCTCCACAACTGTTTTCCAAAGTGGCTGTACCAACTTGCATTCCCACCAACAGTGTAAGAGAGTTCCCCTTTCTCCACAACCTCTCCAACATTTGTTGTTTCTTGCCTTGTCAATTTTTGCCATTCTAACTGGTGTAAGGTGGTATCTCAGTGTGTGTTTTTTTTTTAAAGATTTTATTTATTTATTTGAGAGAGAGAGAATGAGAGACAGAGAGCACGAGAGGGAAGAGAGTCAGAGGGAGAAGCCAACCCCCCGCCGAGCAGGGAGCCCGATGTGGGACTCAATCCTGAGACTCCAGGATCATGACCTGAGCCAAAGGCAGTCGCTTAACCAACTGAGCCACCCAGGCGCCCTCAGTGTGGTTTTGATTTGAATTTCCCTGATGGCTAATGATGATGAACATTTTTTCATGTGTCTGTTAGCCATTTGTATGTCTTCTTTGGAGAAGTGTCTGTTCATGTCTTCTGCCCATTTTTTGACTTGATTATTTGTTTTTTGGGTGAGTTTGAGAAGTTCTTTATAGATCTTGGATACCAGCCCTTTATCTGTAGTGTCATTTGCAAATATCTTCTCCCATTCTGTGGGTTGCCTCTTTGTTTTGTTGACTGTTTCCTTTGCTGTGCAGAAGCTTTTTACCTTGATGAAGTCCCAAAAGTTCACTTCTGCTTTTGTTTCACTAGCCTTTGGAGATGTATCCTGAAAGAAGTTGCTGTGGCAGATGTCAAAGAGATTACTGCCCATGTTCTCCTCTAGGATTTTGATGGATTCCTGTCTCACATTGAGGTCTTTCATCCATTTTGAGTTTATCTTTGTGTATGGTGTTAGAGAATGGTCGAGTTTCATCCTTCTGCATGTGGCTGTCCAATTTTCTCAGCACCATTTATGGAAGAGACTGTCTTTTTTCCATTGCATATTTTTTCCTGCTTTGTTGAAGATTATTTGACCATAGAGTTGAGGGTCCACATCTGGGCTCTCTATTCTGTTCCATTGGTCTATATGTCTGTTTTTGTGTCGGTACCATGCTGTCTTGGTGATCACTGCTTTGTAATATAGCTTGATATAGGGCAACGTGATACCCCCAGCTTTGTTTTTCTTTTTCAACATTTTCTTGGTGATTGGGGGTCTTTTCTGATTCCATACAAATTTTAGGATTGTTTATTCCAGCACTTTGAAAAATGTCATTGGAATTTTGATAGGGATGGCACTGAAGGTATAGATTGCTCTGGGTAGCATAGACATTTTAACAATGTTTATTCTTCGGATCCATGAGCATGGAATGTTTTTCCATCTTTTTGTGTCTTCTTCAATTTCTTTCATGAGTGTTCTGTAGTTCCTAGAGTATAGATCCTTTACCTCTTTGGTTAGGTTTATTCCGAGGTATCAATTACGGTTTTTGGTGGTATTGTAAATGGAATCGTTTCTCTAATTTCTCTTTCTACAGTTGCATTGTTAGTGTATAAGGAAGCAAGTGATTTCTGTGCATTGATTTTGTATCCTGCCATATTACTGAATTGCTGTATAAGTTCTAGTAATTTGGGGGTGGAGCTTTTTGGGTTTTCCACATAAAGTACCATGTCATCTGCAAAAAGAGAGAGCTTGACTTCTTCTTTACCAGTTTGAATACATTTTATTTCTTTTTGTTGTCTGATTGCTGTTGCTAGGACTGCTAGTACTATGTTGAACAATAGTGGCAAGAGTGGGCATCTTGACGTGTCCCTGATCTTAAGGAAAAGGCTCTCAGCTTTTCCCCATTGAGGCTGATATTTGCTGTGGGTTTTTCATAGATGGATTTTATGAGCTTGAGGAATGTTCCCTCTATCCCTATACTCTGAAGAGTTTTAATCAGGAAAGGATGTTGTATTTTGTCAAATGCTTTTTCTGCATCAATTGAGAGACCATATGGTTCTTCTCTTTCCTCTTATCAATGTGTTCTATCACACTGATTGATTTGCAAATGTTGAACCACCCTTGCATCCCAGGGATAAATTCCACTTGGTCGTGGTGGATGATCCTTTTAATGAATTGTTGGATCCTATTAGCTAGGATTTTGTTGAGGATTTTGGAATCCATATTCATCAGGGATATTGGTCTGAAATTCTCCTTTTTGATGGTGTCTTTGCCTGGTTTAGGGATCAAGGTAATGCTGGCCTCATAGAATGAGTCTGGAAGCTTTTCTTCTGTTTCTATTTTTTGAAACAGCTTCAGGAGAATAGGTACTATTTCTTCTTTGAATGTTTGGTAGAATTCCCCAGGGAATCCATCAGGCCCTGGACTCTTGTTTTTTTGGGAGGTTTTTGATCACTGCTTAAATCTCGTTACTGGTTATTGGCCTATTCAGGTTGTCAATTTCTTCCTTTTTCAGTCTTGGGAGTTTATAGGTTTCCAGGAAAGCATACATTTCATCCAGGTTGCTCAGCTTATTGGCATACCCAACTTTTACATCAACATGGATGGGACTGGAGGAGATTATGCTAAGTGAAATAAATCAAGCAGAGAAAGTCAATTATCATATGGTTTCACTTATTTGTGGAACATAAGGAATAGCATGGAGGACATTAGGAGAAGGAAGCAAAAAATGAAGGGGGGGAAATCGGAGGGAGAGATGAACCATGAGAGACTATGGACTCTGAGAAACAAACTGAGGGTGTTAGAGGGGAGGGGCGTGGGGGGATGGGTTAGCCCAGTGATGGGTATTAAGGAGGGCACATACTGCATGGAGCACTGGGTGTTATACGAAAACAATTAATTGTGGATCACTACATTAAAAAAACTAATGATGTATGGTGACTAACATAATAAAATTAAATTAAAAAAAAAAAAGATGAGTCTTTTTGTAAAGCAGAGCACGGAGGAAGCCCAGTGAAGCCATTTAAAAAACAACAGCAACAAAAAACACAGAAAAAAAAAAGAAAGAAAAGAAAAAGAAAAGAAGGAAGACAATGGTTTTTTGCCCATCCCCCACTCAAAAACCCTTTCCTTCCCAAGTTATGTTTGCTGAGCCCTCTTTTAGTCCATCCTACTTCCTGGGCAGCTTCAGAAATAGAGAGAGGGGAGCTTAACCCATGTTTCCGTGTTTGCTTTGTAAGCAAGGCCAGGTAAGAAGGGGCTCATTCACAAGAGCACTGGTAAACTAGAATGGCAGGTGGCCGCTGGGCGGAAAGAAATGAAACGCTAGAACATTTCAGTCCTCATGATCCTGTTATCTGCCCTTCTAATCAGAACGTGACTCCTGATTGATTTTGAGGAAAGTTCCAATACTTCAGGCTATTTGCATCCTTCCCTTTTCTCACAGAGTTCGCTCAAGTGTGTCTGGTCATATGGCTTCTGATTTACACCGACTCCTAGTTCCTCTTTCTCAGGGAGACCTGCGAACTCTTGAAGTGATGCATGTGTCTGATGAGTGGTTGGAATAGACCTGTTAGCTCTGTCCTAAGGAACTTACAGGCGGTAGCCCTGGGGGGGGGGGGGGGACATTGAAAGAAAAGGCATGGCCTTTCCTTCATCCTTACTATGTGTGTATATCTATTTTTTTTTAAGATTTTTATCTATTTATTTGACAGAGAGTGCACGTAAGCAGGGTGGAGGGGCAGAGGAAGAGGGAGAAGCAGGCTCCCCGCTGAGCTGGGAATTGGATGCAGTGCTCATCCCAGGATCCTGGGATCATGACCTGAGCTGAAGGCAGATGCTTCACTGACTGAGCCACCCAGGCACCCCTGTGTATATCTATTTTCAAACAGCATAGAACAAGTCAGAAGGTGTAGGTCAAAGATCTGTGCAACTTGGGCATGCTACTTCACCTATGACTCAGTTTTCCTATCTGTGAAATGGGATAACCATGTCTCACTTGTCATTTTACAGGTCTACATCTGACATGGGGACCAAAGGAGATGGTGGGCATGGAGGCATTTTGTAAACACTGCATCTCTTTGTAATGCAAGGTACCAGGGTTAAGTGTCAAGTGAGTGGTGTGAAACAGGCTCTCACCATGACCCTTTGCTATATATCAGAATTATATGGAATGCCATGAAACATGTGAATGCCCTAGCATCATCTCCATAGACAGGGAGGCTGTTCTGGGACATTTTTTAAAAAACATCCTCAGACGATTTGAATATGAATATGCAGTCAGGCCTGGGAACTGTTGGTAAGTAAGAGTTGTGGATGTGGAGAGAAAGGGGAATTTGTGGAGTAGGGAGGGCAGAAAGGAAAAATCTTGAAGGAAAGCATAGAGATTTGAGCGACAGAAAGGCCCTATTCCAGGGGGAATGGTGAAGGGAATGGAATGGGTAAGTTAATTATTCATGAAGTAGTATAGTCCATGGGTTTGGGAAGGCGGCACTTCCTCCAGGCGTCCTGGGGGGGGCCACTAAGTGTCTCTCCATGGTGGCTTTATAATACCTTGTACTTCTCTATGTTACTGCACTGTCATATTGTTTTATAATCGTCCGGATGTCTGTTTTTCTCACCCAACGGACCATGAGTTCTTTGAGGACACAGATTGGTCTTACTGTCTCTGAATTCTCAGCACTTAGCAAGGTGACTGACACAGACACGAGCTTCATACGTGATGTTTGACTAAATGACAGGAATTGGGCATCTGGTAAGGAGTTATTTTAGATTTGACTCTGCCACTAATTTACTGGGATGCCTAAGATGAGCTACTTTGCCTCTGTGGGTTGCAAGGTCCTCCTGTTGTGAGATTCGATGGCTCTAGGAATTCAAGTATTTGAGTAGCGTTGTATCTAGAATTGAGGTTTGGTGACATACCAAGTTCAAATAATTAGAACACTTTAATTCAGGTCAGTGCTTCTCAAACTTTAATGTGCATACTAAGTTACCTGGGGATCATGTTAAAATGCAGATACTAATTCAGTAGGTGGGGGGTGGGGGGTGGGGGGCGGGCTGAGATGCTGTATTTCTAACAGCTCCCAGGTGATGTCATGAGGCCAGTCAGTGGACCACTCTTGAATAATACTCCCAGGTGAGGCTGATGCTGCTAGACCATGAACCACACTTGGAAGAGTAGGTCATTAGGCTGCATTGTACAATGCCAAAAATGACCTGATGAAAAATCTTCACTCCACACCCTGAAATAATGGACCTAAAAAAAAGATTTTTTTTAGTAGGGGTACTTTGTAGGCTAGAAAAATAGGATTTAGGTCAGCCTAACCAGGGCTCTAATCCTATCTCTATTACTTTCTAAATTATCTCAAAACTCTTTGCCTCAGTGTCTTAACCTGTAAAATGGGATCATAAAATCTATCTCAGGAAGGAAGACATAGGACACGAGGATTCAGAATGACAATGTAGGTAGTGCTATTAATATGTAGTAAGTGCTGAGCACATGCAACTTCTCTTCTTACTGACTCAGCAACACAGGAAGTAAAGAAGTTTCAGGAATTACAGACTTATTTTCTCTTCACAGCAAGAAAGGAAGGCTGAGCTTTGTAGGAAATACATGTCTTTTCACTTCCTTTCTTTTGGGGGCATGAAACCCCCAGGTGTGTCTTGGTACAGAATGAGTGGGATGAAAGAAGAGTGAAAACGAAAAGCGTTCAGAGGAGCTGACTCCCAACTCCTCAGGGAGAAGCCGCCGGCCTGGGATGCTTTGTGCGGAGATGCTGAGGTGGTTTGGGGGAAACATGAAGTAACAGAGAAAGAAAGGAGAAAGACACAGGGGCTCCCCCTACTATTTCCCCCCTCACCGCACTGGCCTTCTCCCTTCAGCTCCGTTTTCGGTACTGAAACCTGAGTCTTGAGGGACTGACCTTTTAGACACACTTTACTTATATAATTAAGATAAAGGGAATAGGGCAAGTCCATATTATGGCCTCTTGGGAGATCAGGTGTGAACACAGGTGTTAATATCTGTCCCTTGTAGTAACGTCCATAATCATTTCTCAGGTTCCTAAATAACAAGCTCGAAAGGTAACCCCTGAGACGATTTTTTAAGGACATTCCATCAGAGTGGGGATACTCAGCATTGTCAATTTTCTACTGCTTTCTCTGTACCTGTCTTCTGGTTTCTGGACACCCACCAGACTCAAGCAGGCCCTGGACTGTTCAGATGACAGTTTTGGAGACCTCAATCAACAGCTCCTTGCTGAGGTGTGTGCATGCTCCATCTTTAGTTCCACTATACTTGACATTTGCTAATCCTAGCCAGGAGTTAGGAAAACAATCCGATTAGGAATATAATCCTGGGACCATCTGATGGATCTATCACTCCCAGAAGGAATCCGTGTTTCAAAAGAAGAGCTTCTGAAAGTAAATGAGTCTTTGATTTTGTGGGTTATTACACTGACTGTTCATTATATATATTTGGGGAATGGAAAAACATGGAGATGTACAAGCCTGAGGTTTATGTCGTGAGGATCTATACTAGGCCTGAGCATCTCTAGTAAAGAAAGGTTTCCAGCTGATTCTCATGCACAATTGCAAAGTCCTGGCTCTTGGTGAATTACTATGGGAGACTGGAAGTTTTCCCTTTGTCTGTTCTTGATGTAAACATCCATCTGATTATCCACTGCTGTGTAATAAAACATCCCAAACTGAATAAATTAAATAAAAGTGATTTCATATGTCTCAGGATTCTGCAGATTGCCTGGGTTCAGCTGGCTGGTTCTTCTGCTCCACATACTATCAGCAGGGTCACTCATTTGGCTGTGTTCAGCTGGGCTCAAAGATCTGACAAGTTTTCATTCAGGTGTGGGGGGCCTTTTTCTCTTCTGTGCAGTCTCTCCATGTAGATAGTTTGGGTTTTCTCAAAGCATGGTAGTCTCAACATAATCCATTTTTTTATATGGTTGCTGGCTTCAAGAATGAAATCAGACACTGCCCATCTTCTTAAAGATTAAGCCTGGAACTATTTCTAATATATGCCATCCAGGCTTAAGGGGATAGGATATGGAGTACACATTTTGATGGGTGAGTGGCATGTGCATGTAGGAAGGGAAGAAATAGATAGTGCTATCTTTGGAGACTGCTTACCACGTATCTTCCTACCAGTTTGGTACAAAATAGGAATCTGAAAAATAGCACCCTACCTCTGAGGACTGTCAATCCTCATACCACACAAAACACAAAATGTCCATTGGGCTAGATGAGCATTTGGGACCATTAACCATAAAAATAAAACTGGCGGTTGTCTTATCAGCAAAAGATGAGTTTTTTTGGGAATAGCAGAGAATTGCAGTCCAGGAGAAGAAAGCTATGGCAGAACCATACTTGGATCCCCTGAACAAAGGAGAGGAATGCTCTTTCATCGAGGAAAGGAAGGAATTGGGAGCTGTTAGAAACAGAGGGTCCACTGGAGTGAACTGGGAGTTGGAAGCATAGTGGCTTCTCTTTGGCTGAGTTGTGACTCTCCCTCATTGGCTGGGCTGTTCCCAGGTGAGGAGGTAAGGCATTTTCCTCCTGCTGGGATAGCACAGTAGTTTCCATACGCAAGGTCCATCTCTTCCTGCTGGGTTTGCAATTGGCCACGAGTGATAGGGTATGAGAACCACCCCCCAAACCTCCCGACTCCATTGTAGTGAGGCTTCCCTTCATTAAATTTCCCAAGACCATCACCGGCTTTCTTAAAGGGGTGAGAGGACAGAGGGGATTCCCCCCACTCTAATATTGCTGGAGAAGTGGCTCCTTGACCAACTCTAACTAGAGGAAACTCAGGCAAAACACACCACGTTCACTTTGTGCCCCCCTAATGCCTGAGGGAGCTTCCTGGGAGGGTGGCACGGGCCAATGGAAAAAATATGGTTTTGAGCCTAACAGAAAGGGGTTTGACTCCTAGATCTGTCAGGTGAGACTTCTGGTGGGTTAATTTTCTGAGCCTCCATTTCATCTTCAGAAAAGTGCCCGTGGTCATCTTCTCTCAGGCTTTTTGTGAAAATGCAGGGTGGTGCTATACACAGGTGCAGACTGAACTATTTAACAAATGTTGTGCCTATTGTACTAAGCGATGTATTCTTTCTTAAAAGACGTCACTTTGTAGAGGTATTTAAAGTCGCAGGGGAAAGAAACATTTTGTCAAACACTTGTGGGAGAAGGAAGGAGAGCGAGCAACCAGCTCAGTGTATATTTAATGAGCAAGGGCATATCATTTAAAACGTCGAGGTTCATGTGTTGGGTAAGTGACTCAAAAGAATTTCTTGGATATCAATAAGTATTGTGTGTGGTTTTAGTTCATTTTCCAGAGCAGTGAGTCTACCTCCCTGGGTACAGTCAGAGCTGCTGGGAAGTTTAAGGAGGGGGGGCCTTGGGAAAGCATTGGTGCTTTAAGCCAGGTGGGCTGTGGAGGTAGATTCTGAAGAAATCAGTAGAGAGAAGAAAGGAAGCAAGGATTGCAAAAGATTGGCAAGAGGCCTGGAATTTCACATCTACGTCATCTCTTTTGTGGTAAAGGGGAAATCCCAGGATCCATAGCTACCCCAGATACACCAGTGCATCCTTGACCTATTAGAACAAGACTGTGGAGAACAATGACTATATTATTTCTCAGAAAACCTTCCGATCTGGCTCAGAACACCAGTTTTCCATACTTCTGTCTAGAATGATGTTATACTCTTCTTTCAAACCCATAGCCCAGGGGTTACTAGCAAAGAATTCCAATGACCTGCTCTCTAAAGGGCTCCTAAATGGAAATCAAGTGACCTTTTTCCATTTCCAAGATTTTCTTCTTCCAGCTGTGAGACAGAGAACTTACAGGGTTGGAAGGAAGAGAACTAAAATGGGTTAATGTGTACTGTATGCTGGCCACTCTCCTGGGTCCTTCACAGTGTTTCTCTCATTGTATATTTTTACAACAACACAGCAATGTAGGCATCATTAGGCCCATTTTACGGATGAGTAAAGTGAGGCTCCAAGATGGGGTCAATCAGGTAAAGATGACTTCAAAGTCCAAAGCATTAAAGGAGAGACTTATTGTGAAATAGTGAGGTGAGAAATCCAAGATGTCATAAATCTTTTTGCCTCAAACAGAAAAAACATCCTAGAAATATAAGCAGGTAAGCTGCCTGTTTCAGAATGTGACAGAAAAATTTGACAAAAATTCCACAAATATAGAGACAATTTGAATGATTCACATGGGTTTGATTTAATATATGAAAGGATCCTACAAATAGAGGTTATTAATCATTCTCTTACATCGAAGTATCAATTGTAAAAACCTAACCTGTCGTTGGTCGCAATTAAAAAATACCTTAAAAATTCCCCCAAATAGAGATTTTCAAAGTTGTCATTCTCTGACCATAATTTGGTAAACCTAGGAGTCAAGGACCAAAAGTTCATATGCACAACAAAGAGAATAACAAAGCAAGTCAATTTTTATTTTTAAAGTTTAACCACTAGGAAAGTATAGAATCCTCTTCCAATATAAGCATGGGAGCAAAGAAAAAATGAAAATAGAAATTAAATCTTATCTAGGAATTATGAAAAGACGATTCCTTGTTATCAAAACCTATTGGATGTGAACCTATAATTAAAGAGACACATATAGCCTAAACTGCTATAATTATTTTATTATTGGAAATAAATGAATGATTCCAATGAAGAATCTGGAAAAAGAATCATAAAGTAAATCATGAGGGAGAACACATGAGCTGACACATATAAAATGTGAAATTCGTTATGTAGGAAAACAACACAGTAGAAAAGATAAAGAGGAGCAAACTTTGGTTCTTTGAAAAGACCAACGATTGACATATTGACATTAATCGTGGCAAGCCTGCTGAAGGGAGAAGTGAGTTTGCTTCACTTGCTCCAGGGCGCATAGTGGAACATCTATCATTAATACCCTGCCTGTCGGGGCACCTGGGTGGCTCAATTGGTTAAGCATCCAACTCGTGGTTTTGGCTCAGGGTCCTGAGATCGAGCTCCGAGTGGGGCTCTGTGCTTAGCAGGGAGTCTGCTTGAAGATTCTGCCCCTCTCCCTACTCTGTCTAAAATAAACAAACAAATCTTAAAAAAGAAAACCAAACCCTGCCTGTCTGCATCCAGAGCCTTGTCTAATGCATCATCCGCTATGAAAAGGTTCAAGAAAAATTGGGCATTAATAAACTGACTCGAAGATGGTAAAATAAAATAAAGGTTTTTTCCAACATTTCCAAGGTATCACAAGGCTATAAGAAGTTCAAAGGACCTTTATTAGTATTCCTTTCCCTTGTATGGTCACAAAGCAAGTAATGCCTCCTTAACACTGAGGATTCAGGTCTGAACTATGGCTGGTACCCAGTGACTTCCCATTTCCGAACATTCCTGTATTTTTTCCATCCAGCTTGAATAGATGAGATCCAGAGAAAGGTGAGGAGATTGAAACTAGAAGGACAATGACAGTCCAAGAGGAGAAGCCCGAATTGGACCTGAGGGGCTTTACTGAACTTGATTTCTGTATCAGACACAGGTTCACATAGATTGTACAGAAGGTAGGTTTTTAAACCCCTTTGCACAGAGACTTTCAGCAACCTGCCCCAGGCCACATAGGCATTCAGGAGCCAAGTGAGAGGCTCCACACAATAGCGGGCAGGATTTGGCCCCAGGCTGCGCGACTCAGGAGTCCATGCTTGCAAACTCTCTGCCAAACCCTTTCCTACTCCCTGCTGAATGACTTCGGCTCTCTTGCTGTTTTCGCCTCCACCTCATTGCGTCCCGTGATGGCCCTCACATTTCCTTGCTGGCCTGGGATCTGTGATAGGGCATTAGGAACGGATTAGGCTGGGAGGGGTGCAGCCGTGTGAAAAGAAAACGCACCAGCTCCCCTTCCTCAGCTGCACGTTCTTTCCTTCAGCTGACAGCTCTCCTGTTATATAAATGGAATGTTATACAAATGTTTCCGCCATGAGTTTCCTTTCAAAGGATGAATAAGAGAATAAGGCGTTTTGTTTTCCTTTGTTCCCCGGTAGCACCTATGTTAAGAATTTTTGCTCAACACATGACTCACTAATTCTTGGAGCAAAGCACAAGGAAGTGAATGGATCTAATACTTCGGTGAGATGTAGGCTTGAGCTTGTGTGGGAAAGAATCAACTGGAACTGCTTAGGTGAGGTTTCATTCAAAAAACAAAAATCCTCCCTCTCCTACCCCTTCTCCAATGGCTCCCAACATGACTCTTGTGTTCATGTAGCCTCATTTGCTTTTTTGTATGATTGTCAAATATTTCAGGCAAGTGATATCTAGTTCCTTTGTATGTGGGTGTATGCTGAATTGTTCGGGTTTATAATTATTAACTGAATCATTGGTTCGTTGTTCGATAGGCAGTCTGGATTTGGGAATAGTTATTTACAGAACAAAGGCGGGAGGGAGGTGGTTTAAATACAGTGCAGAGTAAATAAGCTTGATGAGTGCCTGATTTTTGTGAACTTAAGTACAGTAAGCTTCCAACTAAGCATTTTAGTTCCCTCAGCCTATGTATGCTATGGGCAGAACATATCCTGTTGGAAGAGGGAGATGTCCTTCTCAGCTCACAGAGAGCCATTCTTAGAACCTGCTTTCTAGAAAGTGACCTATGTGGGCAACCTCCACTTCCCTACGCCCTCCAGCCCCAGTAACTTGACTGCCTGGAATGTCCTCATTAGAATTCACTGGCTCCAGGGAGCCTCACAAATGTCAGTGAGTCAGCTTGCTGGCTACTGGGGATCTAGGAGCAGGCTGCCTGGGTGCCAGGATGTTTTCTTTGGAAGGAACCCTCTTCCTTGAATTTCTTTTCTTTGCATGAGACAATGAGGAGCTGGAAGTCACTTTGGGTGTGACTGTTTATCTCTCTTTTATATTGGTTGCTCAATTCCTTAAAAAACCTAAGTCCTGGGGCAAAGAGGCATTTGGGGAATCAACTAGAAGGACTCTCCAGAGGCCATCTTTCCTGTGGTTGACAAAATTTCTTCTAATAGCCTCCGCTGTCTAATTCATCAGGTCTACGCCCTCTGTCGGAGAAAGAAGGTCCCCCGTTTCCTCCCCCAAACTGTGGCATAGACTGAAAATCAGGGTTATCACCAAGTTTTCCCTCATTATCAAGATGATATCACTCCTGGATAACTTAGCACCCCTCCTTCCGATCCAGGCTGAACAGTACTACCACCTGTATTACCAACAATTGCTGGCACAACAACCACCACCATTACCTAACCCATCCCCTGACCTCCACCAACAGAATCGCCACCCCCACCGTCAGGAACGTCACCACCAAAATCTATTTTTGTGAATGCACCTGCACCACATCTACCACCACCACGAATAATGGTGCTATATCTCCTACCTTCATTTAATTCAGTTATTTACTGTGCGGTTACTGACTTAGTTACACACTGAGTACAGCCTCACTCTACAGGCCCTGGAGATACCAAGAATACTATGCCATGATTCCTGCCCTGGAGGACAATAGCTTATTAGAGGAACTTAGAAAATTATATAAATGGCAATATACAATACGGAGAAATACATGCTGTAGGACAGATATAAATAAGATGCTGGGTTTGCTTAAAGCAGAGGGTAGATATTTTAGTAATTCAGGAGGATCAGTTTACTATCACTTTTTTTCTGGGAAGCTGGAAGCTAAGAATGTTTTCAGCTCCAAGTAACACAATAGCCAATCTAGAATAATTAAGACATAATTATCGCACATGGCAAAATGTCCATGGCTGGCTCAGTGGCTCAAGAATATCAGGGCTCTAGGCCACCACTGATGTAATTCTCCTTCCTTTTTGTTCATAGCAAAATGGTGATCTCTTGCGGCAACTGAAATTCAGTCAGCAAACAAGGGGAGGCCAGAGTAGAGGGAGACCTCCCCTCCTGTGCCTATCTACTTTAACAAAGTAGAAAAAATATTTCCCATAGGACTCCAGCAAAGGGCCCTAAATGTCTTTTTGGCTAGAACTGAGTCATATAGAATTGAATCCCTAGCTGCATGGGAGGCCCAGACTGAAGATCTAGCATTTGTAGCCTCTCAGTGAAGACAGAAGGGGAAAAAGAAGAAATGAATTGAAATTGCTGATTGTTAGGAAGCCAGACTACATGTTACAAAGAGAAATCTGTAGTTCTCCCCAAGGAAGAAGCCTTCTTTGATCATCTAGTTCTGGGTTCTGGTGCTCTTCTTACAATATCCTATGCTATATTGGATGCTACACACACACACACACACACACACACACACACACACACACACGCTCTCTCTCTTTATATATATATATATATATATATATATATACACATATATATATAGGTATCAATTTGGTTGACAATTTTTTTTATAAATCACACCCAAATAATGACAAAAATTATGACCAAAATTTGCTTAATTATTTGTTTAATTTTTGTGTACCCATCAGATCTTAAGATCTAGAATTAGGTCAATGTCCATCTTGCTCATCATGGTATTCTCAGCATCTAGGACAGGGCTTGGCATGTAGCAGATAATCAACATTTGTTAAATGATATGTATAAGAATGAATGAATGAATGAATGCAGACTTTGAGATCAATTGAAGAAAAGATTTCAACAATGATAAATATTGAGATGGACATGTATGTATATATGTATGTGCATGTGTATATTTTTAGATTCTGGTGTCTTATTTCTACAATAGTATTCAAAGCGTGTTTAGGGTTTTTTGTTTAGTACTCAATCTTTATGCTAGAAATTGCTTTTGTTCCTCCTGTATTTCACTTCTGCAGTGTTGCACTGAAAACGGTGGGGAATGATAAAGCTAAAGTGGTTCAAGGTTTATTTTCTCAACTAGGGTTGAAAAACTGCAGAGAATTGTGCAGTATTATTTGTAAGCAAGTATTTCCACTTTGAATGACCTTCCTCTTCTTCTTCCTTTTCCTTTTTCTTCTTTTGGTTGATCATTTATAATGGTAAGGGAAATAGATAATGCAACCTAGGCCCCCTTTCAAATATGACAAAATTATTTTCTATTTTGATGTGTAAAACTCTGTAATCAATTGCAAATTATAAGCAGCAGGGAGAGTCTGGTTAAAGAGAGAAACTTAGAATAACAGATAATAATCTTTTCTTTCCTTTTTAGGAGCATCTGAGAGAGAAAAATCATCTTTTTTATAAAAAGTAATTTAAAAATGTTTATCATGGAGAATAAACCATACTGATTCTCTTTTACATTTTGTGAAACAGGCTGTTAGGTGTGGGGTCATTTGGAGGCAGATGGTTTCTCTTTTCAGGGCATTATGATTCACAGTCATTCCTGGACTTCTAAGACAGTAACACTGTTTCCTCATTTTATCACCTTTTTAATAATGTTCTGTTCCAGTAATGTTCTTTTGCCAGCTCTATACATTCATCGATTACAAGATAAATAAGGAGATCACATGCTTGAAATATTCCTTAAGCCTGTCTAGTATCACTTAGTTTCAATGAAAACTTCTTGTCCATAAACTTGTTTAACTCTCAGGAGGGATTTTTCTCATGGTTACTTCTTTGGTGAACTTGGCCCTACTCTGGCCCTATTGCTATGTTCAAATTACCTCCAAAACTCATTGGCTTAAAACGTAGCCATTTGATGATACCCATTGGATGCATCTGGAATTTAAGAGAGCTCAGCTGTACACTTGTGCTCCAAGCAGTACCAAATGAGGTCACTCAGTGGTATCAGCTTGTGAATGGGCTAGTCTAGCAGGTCCAGTATGGCTTCACTCACACATCTGGTATCTTGGCAAGGATGGCTGGAAAGCTGAAGGCCGGCTGGGCATTTATTTCTACTTGCATCTACTCTGCAAGGCTGGCTCAGGCTTCCTGACAGCATGGTGGCTGGGATTTGAGAGACAGCGTTCTAAGAAAAAGCACTCTGAAAGCATATATCTAAGAAGCCCAGGCACAAGCTGCAAGGTTCCTTATCACCTTGCCTTGGAGATACCAAACATTTCTTCCCCAGAAATGCATTTCTGGTGTATTTTATTGGCCAGTCAAGTCACCAAGGCCAGCCCATGTTCAAGGCAGACTTCCTCTCTTAATGGGAGGAGTATTATCAAAGAATTGGTGGCCATCTTTATTGTGGAAGGAATGGTAAGAGCAAAGTCAAGAAATAAGGAAGAAGAGGAGCAACTTTTTTTTTTTCAGAGAATGAGTCATACAGTCTGGATGAATTATAATGTACATGGGATTTAAGCTGGGAAGGTAGAATGGAAGGCTTAGAAGGTACCTTTATCCTTAACAGAGTGGGAAATAGGGAATTAATAAAAGGATGTAAGAACAGGAGTGACCAGGTCAGAAAAGATGTGGCTTTTGGTTAGGGAAGGTGCTCAGTGAAGGGGATGAGAAATACACTGGGTGTGGGAGTCACTGGGATAAGCTCACTAAAGGGGAGGCAACTGGAGAAGCCTGGGGGAATATTTGCCCAGATCTGAATCAGGTGTTACAGGAGTAACTGGAAAGGAGGGACCAGATAGAAGAGAACTTCCAAGACAGAATTTACATATCATTATCAAGCCCCAACTCAGTGTCTTATAAATAACAGGGAATTTTGGGGGACATGCAAAGTAAAAGTCCAACAGTGGGACCAGCTTCAGGTATAGTTTGATTCAGTTGAATAAAACTAGTAGGATCATCTTTGTCTCTGATTCCTCTGTGTGGGCTTTATTTCTTGGTTATTTCTTCTAACGCTGATAAAATATCTGAAGCTGCTGTAAGCCTCACATCCTCACACTATCAAGTCCCACAGAAGAGAGTATTCTTCTCTGTCCTAGAAACCCTAGCAAAGATTTCCTTGTGTTTCCTTGGGTCTGATTGGGTTATAGGAGTCAGCACTCCATTCCTCTCTAGTCAGTCCCTCCATTCCCTAAGTTCTACAAGGGCAGGCACCTGTGGTGGATTGACCAGAACATCTTGTACTTCTTATTCTCTTGGATCCCAGCCCTAGGCTGTAAGGAAGTTCAAGCAGCCCATGGAGAGGCCCGTAGGGATAGGACCTAAGACTCCTAGCTGACAGCCTCAGCTGAGCTCTCAGTCAATATCTAGGACCAACCTGCTAGTTTTGTGAGTGAGCCATCATGAAAATGGATCCTCTAGCCTTAGAAAAGCTACCTCAGCTGATGCCACATGGAGCAGAGACAAGTTGCCGCCACTAAGCCCTGCCCAACTTGGAGGTTCATGAGTAAAGTAATGACTGTTGTTCATTTAAATCATTGATTTTGGGGTGGCTATTATGCAGCAGTAGATAACTGGAATAAAGCCCATTGCCATGATATCTCTATGTCGCATCCTCCAATCTGGCTTTTTTAGTAATAATGTTGATGTTTTGATTTTCAGATTCAGGTTTGAATCTTTTGTCTTAATCAGTCAACTGTTTCTGAATTCATGTTGGGAAATTCAGCTTGTACTACGACAGATGACTGAAATAGTGATTGAAGACATAACTGTGTATAGTCTTTGTAAAAGCAGAGTACTATTGGGGTGCTGGGATAATGGCAATTTTCTTTCCATGGGAGAAATCTTCATAGAGAGAACAAAAGAACTTAACAAATACTCAGCTGGTGAAAATAGCCATAAAACTTTGAAAGCATTTTCAAATTCATTATTCATTTATCTGTCTGTCCTGTGTGTCTGTTCATCGATCCATCCATCCATCCATCCATCCATCCATCCATTTCTAGTTCCTCTCTTAACAGGAAACATAATAATAAGCCTGACCAGTGAGACTTTCATGGGGCAGGTAAGGAGGAGAAAAATTCTCTTATTTGTAGAGTTCTGGAAATTAGTGAATGGTGGATTCACATTGGTTAAGATTGATAAGAAAACTTTTCTAAAATAGACATACCTGAAGAAAATGTTGGCAACAATAGAATAAAGCCAGATAATCCAATAGCCAGAAAATTTAAAAAAGGACAATTATATTAGACTGGTACTTGGGAGGGTGGTCTAGGCTAATTCATTTGTTCATCCAACAATCATTCATTAGGTGCTATGTGTACCAGCAACATATTATGAACTGAGGGTTCAACAGTGAATAAGAGCCAATAATTCACTACCTTATTGGAGCTTACATTCAAGGGGAAAAACAGATAACATACATGTAAATCAACAAAGATCTATAACAACATTCAGGGTACCAAGAGCTCTGAAGATAATAAAGCAGGGTGGCTGATAAAACAGGACTGAGAAGGCAATATTAAGGGTTAATCAGGAAGGATCCTTCTGAGAATACATTTGATCTGGGCTCCAAATAGCAAGTAGAAACAAGAAATGTAAAGAATTGGTAGACAGGCATACCAGGCAGTAGTTACAGCAAGCGCAAAGGCCCTGTGCAAATACCATCAATGGGCCAGTACCCACAACTAGCTTCATGTGATGGGAGGGTTGTACAAATTCATCGAAAGGGCCCCAGTGGCAGAGGAAGCCAGTTCAATTAGTCATTTATTTGTCCATCCATCCATCTATCCATCCATCCACACAACCATCCACCTGCATACATGTTGGATGCCTTCCACATACCAGGAACTGTGCTAAGCCTGGTGCTGTAGAAATGTAAAGATCTTTACTCTTACATCCCTCTTTACTTGAGGGATGCATTATCCATCCCCACAATCACTCTCTGAGATGAACTGGCATGTGATTGAACACTCACTTTATTGGTAAGGAAACTGAAACACAGAACCTAATGACTTAACCTGACATCACACAAGTGGTATTGGCAGGGCTTAAGCATTTTATCTTCCTTTCATAATCAGGGAAAGTATTATGTATGACCTATTTTTTTTCAAACTCTCTTCCTTAGTGGGGTAACAATTAGAGTTTATCTATTGCTAATGCTTACTTACCATTTTAGGTTTCTTTAATTAGAGTATTTTAAATTAGTGTTATTTTAATTTTACTTATCTCCTGAGACATTCCAGAGGATGAATAACAAATGGAATAGTGCACATGAAAGCACTTTGTAACCTATAAACCATAATACAGATGCAAGTTATATATAGTTTTATATTTGAGGATATTGCTTCATGCATTAATACTGCTTCCTCTTCAGGGATCCCTTCAGAGAAATTCAGAGTAAAATAGACTTCTGGATGGATGCTTTAAAGGCATTTTATATTTTCTTTAAAAATGAGACTGTGAATTCTGAAAATGACCCAAAATAGGTGCTTAATAAATATTTGTTGAATGAATCAATAAGATGAAATATGCAAGAAACATGGGTGCCATGTGTTCATTCAGTGTGGCTACTTGCTGTGGAAGAAGGGCCAATTCAGTACCACATTGCCACCCTAAGGAAACAGTCTGATTAATTTTAACATCTGTGGAGGGTTGCTATTAGCTACCTTGGGAATGAGAAGCATATGGCTCAGGGAAAGATCATTCTTTTGAGAGAAGGAAATAAAATTATCTGGGGGCAGATTACCCAGTGCTCTCAAAATATTATTAATCATTTTGTTTTATTTTTTAACAGTTGGATTTAAAGCCCTATGTTGACATCATGTTTACTTTTGTTCCTCCAGCTGAGCAGGTGATTCTTTAAGCTGAAAGCCACAATCACTTGCCTTGACCTAGTGACTACTCAGTGGTTAACAGCTTAGGCTTTGGAGCCAGGCTGACTGGGTTCAAAATTAGGCTCTATCTCTTAGACCTATGTGACCTTGGAATAGTTTGTTAACTGCTCTGTACCTAAATTTCCTTTTTTATTTTTTTTAAGGTAAGTAGTATCTACCTCATAGGATTGTTGGAAGGATTAAATGAATTAATACATGTAAAGTAATTAGAACAATAATATTCAGGAAGTATTAGCTAGCATGTGTCTACTTTCTTGAGTTTCCCATTGGATTATAAAGGCTGAAAAAGAAAGGCTCCATCCTATTTCATTTATGTATCCCCTGTGTCAGGATTGGGTAAACTGAGTGAGGCACTAGCCTGAGTGCAGAATTTGGTGGAAGGGGGAAAAAATCAATACTATATGCTGGCTAACTAAACATAATAATAATAAAAAAAAGGAAACAAAACAAACAGAAAAAAAAAACAAGATAAATAATATTTTAATGCACTACTTAAAAAAAATCAAATTTAATGCCAACATTCCATGGTGAACACAATACCAAAATTGTGAATAAAGACATAACAAGTAACTTGAAGTTAATTAAAAAATATTTAAGATCATTGCTTGGTCAATACTAGCCAATAGGACCCAACAGTACATTAAATGTTTTAATTTAATTAAATTAAATTGGATTTAATTTGGATTATTCGTGGATTATTCACCACGACCAAGTGGGATTTAACCCTGGGCTGCAAGGTTGGTTCAGCACCCACAAATCAATCAATGTGATACAATACATTAATAAAAGAAAGAACAAGAACCATATGATCCTCTCAATAGATGCAGAAAAAGCATCTGACAAAGTACAGCATCCTTTCTTGATCAAAACTCTTCAGAGTATAGGCATAGAGGGTACATACCTTGATATCATAAAAGCCATCTATGAGAAACCCACAGCGAATATCATTCTCAATGGGGAAAAACTGAGAGCTTTCCACCTAAGGTCAGGAATGCGGCAGGGATGTGCACTATCACCACTGCTATTCAACATAGTATTAGAAGTCCTAGCCACAGCAATCAGACAACAAAAAGAAATAAAAGGCATCCAAATTGGCAAAGAAGAAGTCAAACTCTCACTCTTTGCAGATGATATGATACTTTATGTGGAAAACCCAAAAGACTCTACCCCAAAACTGCTAGAACTCATACAGGAATTCAGTAAAGTGGCAGGATATAAAGTCACTGCACAGAAATCAGTGGCATTCCTATACACCAACGACAAGACAGAAGAAAGAGAAATTAAGGAGTCAATCCCATTTACAATTGCACCCAAAACCATAAGATATCTAGGAATAAACCTAACCAAAGAGGCAAAGGATCTGTACTCAGAAAACTATAAAATACTCATGAAAGAAATTGAGGAAGACACAAAGAAATGGAAAAACGTTCCATGCTCATGGATTGGAAGAACAAATATTGTGAAGATGTCAAAGCTACCTAGAGCAATCTACACATTCAAAGCAAATACCATCCACTTTTTTCAAAGAAATGGAACAAATAATCCTAAAATTTGTATGGAACCAGAAAAGACCCCGCATAGCCAGAGGAATGTTGAAAAAGAAAAGCAAAGCTGGCGGCATCACAATTCCGGACTTCCAGCTCTATTACAAAGCTGTCATCATCAAGACAGTATGGTACTGGCACAAAAACAGACACATCGATCAGTGGAACAGAATAGAGAGCCCAGAAATGGACCATCAACTCTATGGTCAACTAATCTTTGACAAAGCAGGAAAGAATGTCCAATGGAAAAAAGACAGTCTCTTCAACAAATGGTGTTGGGAAAATTGGACAGCCACATGCAGAAGAATGAAACTGGACCATTTCCTTACACCACACACAAAAATAGACTCCAAATGGTTGAAAGACCTCAATGTGAGACAGGAGTCCATCAACATCCTAAAGGAGAACACAGGCAGCAACCTCTTTGACCTCAGCCGCAGCAACTTCTTCCTAGAAACATCGCCAAAGGCAAGGGAAGCAAGGGCAAAAATGAACTATTGGGACTTCATCAAGATAAAAAGCTTTTGCACAGCAAAAGAAACAGTCAACAAAACCAAAAGACAACCGACAGAATGGGAGAAGATATTTGCAAATGACATTTCAGATAAAGGGCTAGTATCCAAAATCTATAAAGAACTTATCAAACTCAACACCCAAAAAACAAATGATCCAATCAAGAAATGGGCAGAAGACATGAACAGACATTTTTCCAAAGAAGACATCCAAATGGCCAACAGACACATGAAAAAGTGTTCAACTTCGCTTGGCATCAGGGAAATCCAAATCAAAACCTCAATGAGATATCACCTCACACCAGTCAGAATGGCTAAAATTAACAAGTCAGGAAACAACAGATGTTGGCGGGGTTGCGGAGAAAGGTGAACCCTCCTACACTGTTGGTGGGAATGCAAGCTGGTGCAGCCACTCTGGAAAACAGTATGGAGGTTCTTCAAAAAGTTGACAATAGAGCTCCCATACAATCCAGCAATTGCACTACTGGGTATTTACCCCAAAGATACAAATGTAGGGATCCGAAGGGGTATGTGCACCCCGATGTTTATAGTAGCAATGTCCACAATAGACAAACTGTGGAAAGAGCCAAGATGTCCATCAACAGATGAATGAATAAAGAAGAGGTGGTATATATATACAATGGAATAGTATGCAGCCATCAAAAAGAATGAAATCTTGCCATTTGCAACGACGTGGATAGAACTGGAGGGTGTTATGCTGAGTGAAATAAGTCAATCAGAGAAAGACATGTATCATATGACCTCACTGATATGAGGAATTCTTAATCTCAGGAAACAAACTGAGGGTTGCTAGAGTGGTGGGGGGTGGGAGGGATGGGGTGTCTGAGTGATAGACATTGGGGAGGGTATGTGCTATGGTGAGCACTGTGAAGTGTGCAAGACTGTTGAATCACAGATCTGTACCTCTGAAGCAAATAATACATTATATGTTAAAAAAAAGAAGAAGAAGATAGCAGGAGGGGAAGAATGAAGGGGGGGGAATCAGAGGGGGAGATGAACCATGAGAGACTATGGACTCTGAAAAACAAACTGAGGGTTTTGAGGGGAAGGGGGTAGGAGGATGGGTTAGCCTGGTGATGGGTATTAAAGAGGGCACGTTCTGCATGGAGCACTGGGTGTTATATGCAAACAATGAATCATGGAACACTACATCAAAAACTACTGATATAATGTATGGTGATTAACATAATAAAAATAAAAATTAAAAATAAATAAATAAATAAATAAGATCATTGCTTGGTCAAGGGAAATTGTCAAACATGGAAATCTCCCCAATTGAAAATGAGATAAGAAAGAAATTGATTTTGAAATGTTATTGATGAGTTTGTTTCCAATAAAATGAGGGAAGAAAAAAATAAAATGAGGGAAGTAAGACTATAATAAATTCAGTTTGGGGTATAAACAAAATACTTAAAATAATTTTGTGAGTTTTAATACTCCTGTGTTTTGATTTTTCAACCATCTTTATGTCTAGAAAAAATTAGCTTTTAAAACCTTATATTAAAATTCATTTTGCCTTAGGCTCCAACATAGCTTGGCCTGGCTCTGATCTTTCTAGCTCCTGGCTCAGGTCCTAGTACATTGAAGGTGTTCAGTTCATGATTCTGGAAGGAACTCTGAGCTCCACAAGGCCAGGGAAATAGTGTATCTGTTTTTGGAACCCTCCCCCCATTTCAGTGCCTAACACAGTGACTGGTACCCAAAGGGGTTCAAATCATGTTAGTTGAATGTTGAATGAAAATAATTAGATTTACC
Organism: Phoca vitulina; assembly: GCF_004348235.1. Taxonomy (NCBI): domain Eukaryota; kingdom Metazoa; phylum Chordata; class Mammalia; order Carnivora; family Phocidae; genus Phoca; species Phoca vitulina. The sequence goes on along the minus strand of NW_022589721.1, from coordinate 21,686,175 downwards.
CAGCTTGATTCAAAATTCACTTCATATCATGTTATTGGACTCAGTATAATTGAGATGTTCACAGTGGATTTCAGAAGTCCCACCTATGAAGTCTTAGCCTATGATCCCCTTACCTTGGTGTGAGCCATTATGATCCCTCCCTTGCTTTGGAGTACTGCAAAGGTTACCACACAGTCCCCAAGAGATTAATGAGAAGAGTTAGCAAGGAGGAAATTGTACCACATAAACCTCTGTGTCTGCTTCTTGCATGCCTACTAGATTGATGGCTTTCAAACACTTGTGACGATGATCTTTGTAAGATATATTTTGTACATCATGATCCCGTATGCACACATATGTTTTTATACGTGATTACAACTGTATCATTAAATACTTAGTTGAATTATGTAAGATGTATTCTTTATTTAAATTTTAATATCATTAAAAATGCTTTTGTGATGACCTCAAAGTGGTTTCATGAACCACTGAAGCCAAGGTTCATAGTTTGAAAAACACTGCAGGAGAGTTTTTGGGAGGTGGATATTTCCCGTCTCTCTGCTATTGTATCTAGTATGGCCCAGGGTGCAGGGAAGGTGGCTAATAAGCAATACTGGCTGCAGGCCCTGATGCCAAGTGCATATGCTTTGGAGGTAGACAATTGGATTTGAGTCCTGGCTTTGTCACTAATGACTGTATGACCATGGGCAAGTGACTTCACTGCCATGAGCCTCATTCTCTTCATTTGTAATAAGGATAAAGATGACAACAATAATAATAGTTAACATTTGTTGAGGGTTTATAATGCACTAGGCTGTGTATAATGAGTAATGATTGGAACTTGGCATAGGTGTTGTGGGGAACCAAATGGGGTCAAGGTATAAAGTACTTGACACACAGGGGGAAATTAATTATTGCTGAGCCCTTTTTCTTCTGTGTGGACCCTCTGAGCCAGGACTTCTTACTGGGAGTTAGAAGTGGGTTGCTTGCTCTTTGGGATATTTGGCAAACTTGGAGCTGGAATGAGTCCAGCACTTTGAAGGGCACTGTGAGAGCACACCACCAGTCACATTCTCAACAACCCATCTTCCAGCCTTCCTCCTGGCCCATTTGCAACCCTTTGGTCTGCTTTGTGGCAGCTGTGTCCAGCTGGCCCTTGTCCACTTTCCAGCTTTTCTGGGAAGGACAGTGGCAGCGTTGTTGAGGTCTGAGGCCCACAGAGCACAGAGCTCATGTCCTCAGGCTACCTGTGGCACTTCTCCCAGGACATTTCATGTTCTCCCCCATTGGTGTCACCAACACATGGGACCACAGAGGAGAGAGGGCTGGGCAAAGTGCCACTACAAATGCAAACCACTGGGAGTGGGGGAATTGTGTGAATCCGTCTGTTCTGATCAGGTTTTCTATAGGAAGAAGCATTTATGCTTGCTTGAAATAAGTTTCTCAGTTTTCCTAGGGGCACTGGTCTGCCTTGCTCACAACTCAAGAATGTTTCTGTCTGAGCATCTGGGAAGTCACCTCTTGATTAGGAAAGAACTTGATGGTAATATCAGTTCTAACAGCAATACTTTCTAGATATGTCTATCATCCTATATGTAATTACCATTCATTGAAAACATACTATATTCCATTTGTTTGATATAGGCTATTTCAAAATCTTCATTAAGAATATTTTGAACAGTGAATTATCATGCCTGGTGTGCAAATTTTAAAAACCAATATTTATGAAGAGTTAAGTGATTTCCTCCAAATCATCCAGCTCATGATGGTGGAGTTTGAATCAGAGCTTAAGTCTGTCTAACGCTAAAGCCAAGTTCTCTGTGCTTCCACATCACCTATTCACAAACCAAGTTCTCATTATCACTTTACATTTACTGAGTGTTTACCACATGTCTGGCTTTATTGTAAGCACTTCACATGTATTACTGGTAACATTTAATCCTCAAAGCAACTCTATCAGAAAGGCTTCTTGGGGCACCTGGGTGGCTCAGATGATTAAGTGTCTGCCTTTGGCTCAGGTCATGATCTCAGGGTCCTGGGATCGAGCCCTGCATCAGGCTCCCTGCTTGGCGGGGAGCCTGCTTCTCCCTCTCTCTCTACTATTCCCCCTGTTTGTGCTCTCTTGCTCTGTCAAATAAATGAATAAAATCTTAAAAAAAAAAAACAAAGAAAGAAAGTCTTCTTATTATCCCATTTTCCAGATGAGGACTCTGAAAATAGCTATACTTGCTAAGATTATATTCTGCTGCACGTGGTGGATCTGGGATTTGAACCCAGGCAGTCTGTGCCCTTGACCACTAACATATGCTACTTCATATTTATTTCCTTTGGGTCTCACATGACCATGAGAAAGAGAGAGAAAACATCGACCCTTTACAAATGAGGGCACTGAAGGAATTTATTTGCCCAATATTACAGAGCTGTTAAGTAGAAGAGGGTCTGGATACTGGGCCCCTTGGCTTCTGGTTCAGTGCTTGCTCCTCTAGATCAGGACATTGCTGTTCGTGTCATTGAGGCATGCATGGTGCTCCTTACCTATCCTGTGCTTGGCACCTGGGTGTTGTGAGCAGGTAGGTGTATGGTAGCATCTGTGAGCTTCAGGACTTGAGTGGGTCCTAGAGCTTGGGCTCAGATGGAAGATTCCTTTCCTGTCAGTACACTTTTCTGGTTCCTCTCCTTTGACTGTTACAGCCTGGCTTCAGCATGTGCCTAGTCCTTCCTCTGTCTCCCTGCTGCCCATCATTGTTCCTCAGGGACTTCCTGCATTCAGGGCACCTCTCCAGTGTGGCAATGACCTGGATTCTGAATTTTCTGGCTCATTCAAGATCTTGTCTTTAATTCTTGCTGGTCACAGCCTAGGGGCATAAACCTTGGGGAAATCTCAACCAGCCCTTTTCAAAATTCTCACCCTCTACTTTATATACAAGAGCATGAAACATGTAAGTGAATGCTTGGCTAGACCCACTCTTCTGAAGTTTTCTAATCTATTTATTAATAATTTGGTTCCCCAACAAAATTGTCCTTGAGAGCAGGTATGATTTTGTCTACTTCTTATGGCTCCTCCAAAGAGAATAGCATAAAGCTAGCTTCATTATAAGTAGGAATAGAGGCAAGAAAAAAGACAGGGTAAATAACCTTTATTACATGTCCCTCATGAACTAGACATTTTCATATATGCCATATCATTTAATTCTGACATCTCCTTGAGATAGGAACTATTATGATTATCCTCATGTTTAGAGAAGAAAAACCTGAGGCTCAAATACATAAACATATGTAGTCAGAAATGCTTTCATCATGAAATCACTGTTTCTAGGAGTTCAACACCCATGTATCTATGTGTGTGTACATACATGGGTGTGCATCACACACACATTTCTTTCTTAAGTTTTTACTGGTATAATGTTTTTGATCCATGAATCTACATAAAGTTCGGACAGTTATTTTCCCTGATTACACTGTACATACTTGTTCACAGAATGAACATATTTCCCATATCAGCAACAGTCCAAATCTCAGATAATTTTATTCTTTTCAAATACATATGCCTAAATGTGACAAACTTGTTTTGCACTATAAGACATTAATTTAAAGAAAATCATAAATTAATAAAATCCCCTGTTGAACTGTTTATCTTAGTATTGGACTTGAAAAACAAGGTCGGAATATCTATTCAGACACAGATGCATATATTAAATGCTATGATTCTATCATGTTTACATGTAATTAATCAATACTTGCCAAATCTGTCTCAGTGCCATCAAATAAATGCCTTAATTGAGTGCATTAATTGTTGAGAAGTGACAAGATGTGAAATGTGTTTTGTGTTTCCAAAGTAAGTAGAGGGTTGCTTAAATAACCCCTTTTAGCTTAATATATGATTCATTCACCACAGAATTAAATGATATGGCATATATGAAAATGTCTAGTTCATGGGGGACATGTAATAAAGGTTATTTACCCTGTCTTTTTTCTTGCCTCTATTCCTACTTATCATGAAGCTAGCTTTATGCTATTCTCTTTGGAGGAGCCATAAGAAGTAGACAAAATCATACAAAGACTAAAGGAAGAGGATTTCCTCTAACTTGTGATAATATAAAAGGGAAAAACTATCATATAAAGACTTGGCCCCACACATACTTCCCTTTCCCACATTCTGCATTCCATGTTAGTCCTGCCTACTCTATCCAGAACCTCCCTCTACAAATATTTCTCCATTGGGCCTTGAGATAACCTCATTGCTGACTCAGATTTTCAGATACATACATTATACATTGAAAATGAACCTCTCATTCCAAGAATTCTAAGCCTTATATTTAAAAGAATAGGTAAGTTAGTAGCTGTTTATAATCAAAGAATCTTAAAAATCAAATTCTCATTGATTTTCTATTTTTGATTATCTAAATGGAAAGCGACATCCATTGTATTATCCAGAATCTTGTGAAAATTCCATCTACCAAAGCAAATACTCACTGATCATCTATTATGTGCCAGGCACTGTGTTCTAAGTGGTATAGTTAAAATTTACCTACCAAAGCAACAAAGACTACCTCTTCCACATGCATTGTATCATATTAGATGCAGTGGGGTATTAGAAAAGTGTAGGAAAAACACTCCTTAATCTCAAGAAAAGTTTCAGTTTGTTATTTGGGAGACACAAGATTCAATACAAACTAAGAAGTGAGCATGATCATCAACAATTAAAATTGGTCCTGGAAAATTCTTTGGTAAGAGAACCTTAAACCAGCTCTCCAGAAGGCTGGAGAGGAGGCACAAAGATGAGATGAACACTGCTGGTGTGAAAGAGAATGCCCAACTGAAGCCCAGGGTCACTGGGAAGTGACAGGAAATTATTTGACCCTGTTAAGCTTCAAATGCCTCATCTGTAAAATGAAGATAATATGTATACCACAGTATTACTGGAAAAAGGTACAAATTGGCATGTCAGGTTATTTTGGTAAACAACGGTTTATGACAATTAGAGTTGCGGGGGTCCTGCATCTGCTCCCCAACAATCTTACTTCTGGAAGGAATATTTTGACAAAAGCCAGTCTCCGCCACTTGTATAAATACTCATCATCAAATAGGCCCCAAATAGCCCTACAGCCTGTTGGGCTGGGTAGGTCCCTTCAAATATGAAAGAATCACCTCATGGTGTGGTTACCTAGTCTCTGTTTCAGAGGCAGATGTTTTTGTGTATTTTATTTACTACTGTATCCCCAGTATTGAGAACAATGCCAGCCACATAATAACTGCCCAGTAAATACTGGGTAAAATGAATGAACCAATTAGTGAATGAATGAACTTATCACCCTCAGGGTACAGAATAAAGTTAACATAATACATTTATGTGCATGTATATACTGATAAGTGTTAAAGTAAATTCCAGATAGAACAGCATGGAAAGCACCTGGCATATTTGTGTGCTTGTCTTTTGCGTCCTTCTAATGCAAACTCACTGAGTGTCTCATCCTCTACAATTTCTAGCTCAGAGCTTGAACAAATTAGATGCCAGTTATATTAAATTAGGTTGAATAGACATTCTTATGCATTTCTTTTCCTCATCTGTAAATTGGAGATAATAATAATTCCTATCCTATTTACTTTCTTGAGCTGCTGTGACATTCAAAACACAATGAATGTGACAAAAATGCATAAGGTAGTTTAACATAAGACTGTATTTGCAAAATGTGAGCCATGAAATGCCTGCATTGGAATCTTCTAGATTGTTTTGAAAATGTTGAGTCCTGGGACCTGTTTCAAGATTTTCTAATTCATAGTATGGCAAATGTACCTAGAAATCTGCATTTTAATGAAATCACCAGGTGATTATTTTCCACTCTTTTATTTTTTTAATATTTTATTTTTATTTTTATGTTCATTTTTGTTTATCCCCACATGCTTTGTAAGCACAATTAGATTTTCAGCATTGCCTCATCAAGAGAGGAGAAGAGAGGTGGTAGTGATGATGAGTGTGACAAATTGAACCACAACAGTGACCAGGAGCTCTATGGGGGAAGGGAAGGACATTGACTTCTTGTTCATCTGTTATAACCCTGGCACCCAGTGTAGTGACTGTCTGATAATCAGTGTTCCATAAATGGCTGCTGAATGACTGCCATCAGTGGTGGCAATGCTGGCTTGTGAGCTCTCTCTGTGATGCCCAACACAGAGGAGTTGACACTTGCTCCTTGAGACGAAAGATGTAGGTTGAGCATGTGAAGTTTGGTCTTGCCAAAAGGAAGAGGATTTCCTTCTTGCACTTTCTTCCCTTCCCATTTAAACAATGTCCACAAGCTGGGTAAAGGTATATAAACATAGAGACTGTGTTTGCACACCCAGCTCTGGGTTGGTAATGACCACATTTCCTGCCTTATGTTGTCAAAGTTGTCTTTGTCCCCAGAATGCAATTCATTAACCCTGAGCTTAGGAGGGTGCCCAGGGGCCTCACCCTGCATTGCTGGTCTTTGCCTATCTCCTTCCAACCTTTTCCCACAGCAGTTCAGAAGGGGTAATGAAGAATTCCTTGAAAATTGTGCATAAAGCTGATTGCTTAAAGAGGTAGTTTATTGCCTAAAGTTAGGCTTGATTTCTTTTTATCACCCCATAAAGGAATCAAGTGATCCAAGAAACTGTTATGATTTACAAAAAGAAGGGCAGGGGGGCAGGGGGAGGAAAGAGCTATGAATGTGTTGATTATTATGAAGATGTTCCAGCGTCCCTCTCAACACACACACACACACACACGCACACACACACACGTTGCTGCCTGTCAGCTTCCAGTGTGTGGAAGCATCCTTGGGCTTGGCTTTAGGTAAAGGTTTTAACTCATTACCTAAATGAGAGGCCTGTGAAGCCACCTGCTCTTTTGTGCTAAGTCTTCCCCAGCAGACAGCAGTGGCCCAGAGGGCAGAGAGGAGATTGAGAAAAGGGGGATAAATCCTGGGCCTGGAGGGGGAATGGATCTCTTGATTGTTACTACCACCTGCCAACCCCACAGTTTTCCTGTTAGTTCAGATCAGCTGTTTCCTGTGTCTCTATGTAAACAAACTGGGAAGTCAATTGGTGCAAATGGGAGGAGAAATTGTACAGAACAGCCCCAGCACTGAAATCCTTGCTGTTTGTGTGTCTGTAACTTGCCAGTCACTCCTATTCTGTGTTGTGGGAGAGCTGGGTAGGTTTGGCTCAGTTCTCATCCTCATGGTCCTTGGATGTCCAAAGTCCTCCCTTGATTTTTTGCTAATTCCCCGGGGTTTACTCTCTCATGGACACCCTCCCCCTGAGACTTTTCTCTGTTTTGCCCTAAGTCAGAGTGGTTCCAGGAATTAGCCTTTATGTGTTTCCATAAAAAAATATACTAGAACTTTTTTCTGAAGATTTGGAAGTTCTAGGGAAGTTCACACTACTGACCGTGCTGCCTTCTGCCATTCCCTGACCTTTCCTGTCCCATCCAAACTTCTTTGTTACTTTGTTCCTTCCACAATTGGGCCAGATAGCATCAAATCTCCTCCTTCTGTAAGGTGAAGAAGGAACTTAGCTATCCATACCTCTTGCCATCACACAATCCCATGGAGGTCCAGAGCAGAAACACTCTAGTGTGAGCAATTCATCCACCTCCTCAGAAGGCTGCCTTGCTTGCCACCAATAACCTTACTTTTTTGTTATGATTTCTTTGTTTGCTGTCTAACTCTTATAACAATGCTGAAAATGAGATGAAGAAATAGAATGAGAGGCGTGGAGTTACTTGTCCTAATGCATGCTGCTGAGAAGTAATGGAACTAGGACTGAATTCATGTTTCTCTGCTCCTGCAGCCCATGTTGCTTCTACTCAACCATATCACATTCGGCACAAAGTTGAGGAGGAAGCCAGGGAGAGGATGGGGAGAGCTTTACCACAGATAAAAATCATGGTTCCTATTCTTGGCAGGACCTAACACCATTGACTAATAGCAAGCAGTACAAGCAGATTTTTATAAAGAGATTTGTAAGATAGTTCTCTCCCTGTACATTCATTTCTTAGTTTCTTTCTGCTGCTAGAAGAAATTACCACCAATTTTGTGGCCTAAAACAACATCAAAAATTTTTATTATCTGGTAATTCTGGGGGTCGGACTTCCAAAATGGGTTTCACTGGGCTAATATCAATGTGTCAGAATAATTGCGTTCTTTCTGGAGGATCTATAGGAGAATCTGCTTCCTTGCCTTTTCCAGTTTTTAGCAGCTGCCTGAAATCCTTGGCTCCATGAATCTTCCCTTTTCAAAGTCAGCAGTGCCATCACTCCAACCCCTAACTCTGTTGCCTCATTTCCTCCTCTGACTCCGACCCTCCTAGCTCCCTATTAGATGGGTGTTCATTGTGATTGTGATGGGTACATATGGATAATCCAGGATCATCTCCTTATCTTGAAGCCCTAATGACATCAGAAAAGTCTTTTTACGATGTAAAGTTCCATACCACAGGTCCTGGGATTTAAGATGTGGACATCTTTGGGGGAGGGCATTGTTCTGCCTACAGTACCTTCATTCATGATTTCTTTCTTAGTTCAAACTCCATTTCTTAAGAACTGACCATGTAGCAGGCAATATGATAGGAACTGGGTATATAGAAATAAAACACTCTCAAGGAGCTTACTCAAGAAGGGAGACAGACATAAAAATTAGCCATTAGACAGTAGTGTGCTAAGTGCTGTGAAAGAGGTAAGTGCAGGGGGCTCTGGGAGCCCAGAGGAAGAGACTAACACTCCATCTTCAGGGTTGTAGTTCATCTACAGTTTTCCTGGAAAATGGGATGCCTGGAAAGTCTTTAAGAAAAATAGGTGAAGAGTAGGAGAGACTCAAGCCTGATGGGTAGTGATTATTATGTGCAGGTTTGTCTACATGCAGAGGGACAGAGAGTTCACCTAAAGGAGAAGTGCAGTATTGGGGATATAGGGAAGGTGACATAGCTACATGCAGATATCTATAGGGGCATCAGCAAACAGGAAGGGATGGCTGCAGGGTCAGAACCAGCTCATGGCATGGAAGAGCACCTATTGTAAAATCATACATAATGGGTAGGCTGAAGCTGTTGAAATGCTATGTCCTGTCATTGGAGCTGGTCTGTGTTCTCGGGCTGGCTGAGGTTCAGAATGAAAGATCATTTAGTCAAGTTTTGGAGGAACTAGTGTGTGTGGGAGTTAATGTTGAAAAAGGAGGTGAATACTGGAAGAAGACTTTTGTAAAAGCCTTAGGAGTTAGGAAAAAAGTGGAAAATTGCTATAGCTCATAAAATAAAAAAAGAATTACAGTTAGTCAAATCATTTTTTTTTTTTTTTAAAGATTTTATTTATTTATTTGACAGAGAGAGACAGTGAGAGAGGGAACACAAGCAGGCGGAGTGGGAGAGGGAGAAGCAGGCTCCCCGCTGAGCAGAGAGCCCGATGCGGGGCTCGATCCCAGGACTCCGGGATCATGACCTGAGCCGAAGGCAGACGCCTAACGACTGAGCCACCCAGGCGCCCCAGTTAGTCAAATCAATATCCATGTCTTTATATATCTATATCTATATTTCTGTGGTCATACTGAGAATAATTTGATTTTCATAGCTTACTTATCAATTCCATTACATTCCACAAACATTTATTAAACATTTACCACAAACTGACTGCTATATTTAGAACTAAGAACACAAAGATAAGAAGATATAATCTCTGTCCTCCAGGATCTCATAAAACAGCATCAAAAATCCTAAAACAAGAATATGAACAAAGTGCTACAAAAACCTTTTAATAAAATTGTGTATGAATGCCTGGCATATGAATGTGTAACAGCGTTATGTGTTTGCTCTTGTGGCACTGGCTGCATTTCTCTCTAATACTTTCATGTAGCAAACATTCCTCAGGTGCCAGCCATGTGTCCAGGCTGGAGATTTTTTTTTTTTTTTAATTTTATTATGTTATGTTAGTCACCATACAATACATCATTAGTTTTTGATGTGGCGATCCATGATCCATTGTTTTCGTATAACACCCAGTGCTCCATGCAGTACGTGCCCTCCTTAATACCCATCACCGGGCTAACCAATCCCCCCTCCCCCCTCCCCTCTAAAACCCTGTTTGTTTCTCAGAGTCCATAGTCTCTCATGGTTCATCTCTCCCTCCAATTCCCGCCCCCCATTTTTCCCTTCCTTCTCCTAATGTCCTCCATGCTATTCCTTATGTTCCACAAATAAGTGAAACCATATGATAATTGACTTTCTCTGCTTGACTTATTTCACTTAGCATAATCTCCTCCAGTCCCATCCATGTTGATGTAAAAGTTCATCCTTTCTGATGGCTGAGTAATATTCCGTTGTATATATGGACCACATCTTCTTTATCCATTCATCTGTTGAAGGGCATCTCGGCTCTTTCCACAATTTGGCTATTGCGGACATTGCTGCTATGAACATTGGGGTGCATATGGCCCTTCTTTTCACTACATCTGTGTCTTTGGGGTAAATACCCAGTAGTGCAATTGCTGGGTCATAGGGTAGCTCTATTTTTAACTTTTTGAGGAACCTCCACACTGTTTTCCAAAGTGGCTGTACCAACTTGCATTCCCACCAACAGTGTAAGAGGGTTCCCCTTTCTCCAGGCTCTGGAGATATTAACAGTGAGCAAGATAGAGAAGGTCTTATTTATATGTTGCTTACTTTCCAATCATAGAGTACACCAGTAGGCCAGGGAGACAGCAAACAAGATAATCATAGATGTACATTATGAAGGAAATAAGTGGTGATTTTAGGGACATCTCTGGGAAGCCAAAGTTAGACTGAATGATTAGGAAAAGTTTTGTTTTGTTTTGTTTTGTTTTGTTTTGTTTTGTTTACATTTCCATTAAGTAGAATCCTAAAGGAGATGATGTTGCAGAGTAAGGGTCTTCTGGGGACTGTACTGAGGGAACTAGAGGCATTTGGGGGATGACAGCAAACCACCTGCAGGAGCCATCCTCTGGTGCCACACGATTTCCTGAGTTGTGCTTCTTTCACAAGGGTAGGTGAGAAGCAAGGTGGTTACTACATATTCTTACTGTCTATCCTCCTAGTCTTATATGAGCCAAGCAGATGAGGTACAACTTTAAATTGTTTGCAGTGTATTACTTTGCTATTGCTATATAACAATTTACCACAAATGTAGTAGCTTAAAATGACATCAATTTATTATATCGCAGTTCTGTAGCTAAGAATTCAGGCCAGAGCTCAATCACATTCTCTGCTGGCTGTTTCACAAAAATGAAATCAAGGTACCAGCTGGGGCTGTGATCTCCTCTGGAGCAAGGGGACCCACTCAAGCTCATATGGTTATTATCAGAATTCAGTTCCTTGTGGTATAAGACCAAGACCCCCATTCTTCTGCTGTCCAGGGATTGTTTCCAGTTCTTAGAGACCACTTCAGTTCTTTGCCATAAGGAATCTTCCACAGATGCTCCCACACGTCAACTCCTTTTTAATTTCTGGAAGAAACCAGTCCTTTGTAAGGGCTTCCTGATTAGGTCAGGCCCTCCTGGATAACCTTCCTTTTGGTTAACTCCAAGTCAACTGATTAGTTACCTAATCACAAGAGTGGTACCCCATGGTATACATGGTTCTGCTTGCACTCAGGGGGAGGAGATTATAAAGGGCCTGCACATAATGGGGCAGAAATCTTGGGATAATCTTAGGATTCCATTTACTATAACCAGTGAATATCCAGGCTGACCTGAAATACTAACATCCCATTTATCTGGCTGATGAGATCAAGTTTTTCTATCTCCATCTTTATCAAGTTGAAGCCATTCATGGCACAAACTGCCTACTTATGTCAGTTGCACTAGCCAAATATGCTATTAAAGACTAACACTGAGTGCCTAGCATATGCAAGAAATCATCTTAAGAGTATTAAATATATATTAACCCATCTAATCTTTATAAAAACCCTATTAAGTACCATACATATCTCCATATTACAGATGAGAAAACTGAGAAAGTCATTTGAGGAAAGATGAGTAATTTGTCCAAGTTCACATAATTAGTAAGTGGCAGAAGCAGGTTAGAATTCAAGCAAATAACTCTGTAGCATATTGCAGTATGTTAGATCCCACGATGTCTCTCTTTGGTCTCAGAAAAACTGCATAATCTCAAATTTTACTGAAACCCACCCAACTGGAATTTCTAATAACTCCTTGACCCAATAATGAGTTATTGATGATTTCACTGGCCTAAGATAGCCAAAATAAGATGAAGAGGTTTGAGCAGCAAAATTACTCTTTCTGTGTATGGGAAAAGATAATTTCCTTGGATTTTCATGAATGAATCATATTTTTATATACCAACTCCCAGCCCCTCGAGTATTTCTCAAATACTTCAGCAACTTTCACTAATAGCAAATGAAGTTTTTACTTATTTTTTTAAAGATTTTATTTATTTATTTGTCAGAGAGAGAGAGAGAGCCAGTGAGCACAAGCAGGGAGAGCAGCAGGCAGAAGGAGAAGCAGGCTTCCCACTGAGCAAGAAGCCCAATGCGGGGCTCGATCCCAGGACCCTGGGATCATGACCTGAGCTGAAGGCAGATGTTTAGCCAACTGAGCCACCCAGGTGTCCCGCAAATGAAGTTTTTAAAAACCCTCCTTAACTCAAATATATTAGATGAGAGAGCAAGAAACAAAAAATAATACAACAGCGTTCATACAGATGACCAAAAATAAACTCCTTTTGACCAGAACGTATGAGGTATTTCTAGCTAGTACTACTTCCATTCCATCAAACAGAAGGATAAAAGGTTTTTCTAGTGAGTTGAGTTAATCATGTACCATTTCTATAAAATGGTTCTTAAACTTCAGAAAGGGGTCATGCAATGATTCATCTTTAGATCAGAGAAAAGAAGGAAATGATGTTCTTTCAAGTTTTGGTTTAGAATCTGTTTATCTAACCACTAGATTGTTTTTTTCACTCACTGAAAAGAGAAAGGCAGTGTGGCTTGTGGAATTAGCTCCTCATTTAAACGAGAGGCAATGAGTCATTAATTATAAATTCATGGCCAGATTCTCCTCTCTCTGACTTGTGAACTTTGCCAGGTCTTCTGACCTTTATAGATTGTGATGTTTTACCAGTCTACTATGGCACAATTGTCTACCATGTGCCTTTCATATTGTGCTATCAAATTTTGATCTGAATGTTGCATTTCTTTGAATTCGTCAAAAGGATGTATCTTGCAACAGTGATGATCTTCAAGAGAACGCTGTGAGGCTGTGTGCCACCTGCTGAAGAGGAAAGATGAATGGCATAATATAAAGCCAGCTCCCAAAGGAAAAGTGCATTTTTTATCAGAACATACCAGAAATTTCTCTGGTAAGCTTATAAAAAGCATGATCAGGGTAGCAAACATGCTTTCTATGGACTTTGTGAAACATGCTTATATTATATGAGTTATTGCAGTGTAATTATTGATGACTTTCTTAGTGTTATTTTGTATACTCTATTATTGTGATTTCCCTAAATAAACCTTTTGTAATATTTAATCAGTAACTACTCATCCTGTCTAATTTTCTGAAACTTGTTTTTTTTTTAAAAAAGCTTGTACTCATGTTTTAATTTCTTCTAGTGTATTGTCAATATTTTTAGTATTCTTCTTTGAACTTGGTTTGTCCATCTGTAAGGAGGGTTGGACTGGAGAGTAGAGTCCATTGACAGAGCTTTCTGGAAATTATGGTGGTACACTGTGAGTGGGACTCCAGGTTTCCTACCCATACTTCAACAAGAGGAGTAAGGCTTTAACCTCTCTATATTGTTGAGTTTTGGACACTTTCACCTGTTTTCACTTTCAAGTAACAGAAAATCCTACTCAAACTGGTTTAAGCATAAAAGATAATCTATTTACATAACTAAGAAGTCCAGGGACAATTGGCTTCAGGTACACCTTGTTCCACAGGTTAATTATATTTACCTTAGGGGCTCATTTCTTCATATTTCTCAGATCTGCTTCCTGCGCCAGCATTGGCCTCAGGTTGCAAATATTAATGGCAGCCCCGATGGACTGGGTTGGGGTCAATCCCCCACAATATAAACAGAGTCAGGGTATTTTCTGAAAGAAAATTTAGATATATTTTATCAAGAAAGAGGAAAAACAGGAGCAATAGACTCCTACCACAGGTTCCATGTAAGATGCTGTCTGAAAAAGTGTTTCCATTGTTAAAAACAAGTTTGAAAACTCTAGAAAATGCCATTTGTAAGACCTTCCCAGCTCTACAATTTCTCTGATTCTACTTTTCTTTCATTTGACTCAGTGTCAAACTCTCCAGAATGTTCTAGATCCACAGCTGATCTCATTAAAGCCCAGAATGGATTAATAGCTTAAAGCAGAAATCATTGAGTATTACAAATAATCTCATTTGTTTTCAGCAGATGTCATGGTAGTGTATCCCATAATTTGCATTAACCCAGAGGCCAATGTGTAATTATTTAAATGAGATTTTTCTTTTTAAAAGAGGAGTGATTCCCTGAGGGTTGATACTCATAGCTGATTGCCATTTGGTGAGTGGAGCCAGTTATTGCCTTTAGTCAAAATTTATTACAGGTACCACTGAAGGAAAAGAAAATCTTCAACTTACAAAGGGATCTGGAAGTTCTGAGCATTCTGTGCATCCAAGCCTGGCTCTTGAAATGAGCTCCCTCCCTGCCTGCTCCAGGATTCGCTGATGCCATCCCTGTCACTATGACATCAAGCAAGGTTTAAGAACAAATCCCATACTTGAGAGCTTGGAGACCCATCTCCTGGGTCAAGCACTGTGAAGTCAAATATCTGAACCACAAATAAGGCAATTAATAAATATACACCAGGCATAAGGGTATAGTGAAGAGAGCCTGGTCAGGGAGTCAGGGGCGCTACCTGTAAGAAATCTCACAAATTCACTGTCCTAGGTCTTTTCTTCATGGTGTTCCCTTTATCTGGAATGCCTTCCTCTTTGTTCATCCTCAAGGCCCCTTTCAGAAGTCCTCTCTTCCAACAGGTCAACCTCCATCAGCTGGAATTACTGTTTCTAGAGATTCCTAAAGTAATTCCTAGGGCAGCACTTACCACTTACTAATGGCTGTTTTGGTCTTCTGCTTCCCTCACTGGGACAAATTTTTAACCCTGAATTTTCTCATCTATAAAATGGAGACAGTAATCCTTCATTGGAGTGACTGGAGGGATAAATGAGCAAAGGGCTTGTCAGTGTTTGTCATTCAGTAAATAATCAATACATTAAGGTTGTAAATATAAGCCCTATAAAAAGGTTAAAATTGAAGATAAGGACGGGTGAAGTCTTGACTCAGCTTTTGAAGCAGCCGCATACATAACTGTTACTGAAGTACTTAGTACTTCAATAAACCATCAGTTTCACTTTCAGTAAACCACCTGAGATTAACATGGCCTTCCAGCATTCTCCAGGCCTGCTCAATGCCTGCTGAGTATCTTCATTGCTCATGTGGAATCTTTGCTTTGAATATGGGATCCCACTGAGAGGAAACACATCATCTCTTCTTTGTATGTACTGAAGTGGGATTTGGATGGTCATCACCCAGGGATATGCTAGAGACCATCCCTGTGTTGGTGGCAATGTTATGGTAATGTCACATTAGATGTGACATATAATAAGGTCTCTTTGAGATTTATGATCCTAGGCCCCTGAAGGAGCTTTTTCTATTTTTTTTCTTAATGCAATTCATTTTTCTATACTTAGATGAGTTACTTAATCCTAGTTCCTCAGATTTCCCCCTTATAGAGGTGGGAAAATATATTCTAGTCTCCAGTTTATTTTCCCATTAAGAGATGATAACACATACGGTAATAATGGAAGATTTGTGTTATAAAATCTTTAGAAGCAACATTGAATATAAATCTCAGATTTGATTTTAGGATATAAATGATTCACAGTGCATATATTCCAAATATATCTGCAGTTTCTCCAGAAAATGCCAAACTCTTATAGGGACTACACTGAATCGTTTCAGCCTTTTCTGAGTAGGATCACAGTATGACACAGTCAAAAATGAACACTAAGAACAGAATTCTGTTTCTTTTCTTTTTTTCCCTCTTTTCACAACTAGGATGGAAGCTGGTGATTGAAAGGAAATTTATGTAACATTTGGAATACTGTCTCAGATATTCAGCTGTGCTGCCTTCCCCTCAACTACGGAACATTCAACAGCATCTGTTCTCTGATGATGCAAGTTCCCACTTGTAGATGGGGTTGGCTTACTTCTACCTGTTTCAACACCTTTGCTCCTTCCCATCTCCAACCATGGTACATAAGCAGAAACAAAGGCTAATGACTGTACTTTTTTTTTTTTTTTGGCAGCTTTATGGATCGGATTTAAAGTTAATGTACTATCCTTTCCTGCCCAGTGTCAGAAGCCAGAATCCTAAGCTTGTAATGCTTTAGCTCCTTAGGAGTGAAGTCTGTTTGGCCTCTACTTAAACAAGGAAGAGGTAGAACAGGGAGGCAAAGAGCTCAGAGTTTAAATCATTGCTCTGTTTCTTGGCTGTTTGACTATGCATGACTATGTCTTAGTTTTCTCATCTGTAGGAAGGGGAAAATCATACAGACCTCCTGGGGTGTTTGTAATATTCAAAGACAATCATTATTTAAAAAGCTTTGTTGTATGTGTAGGCACTCAATAACCATCAACTTCCTTTCTTGTTTGCTTCCTCATTCCAAGTTTAATCTACTGATAGAAGGGAGAATAATCAGCCACAGTTACGTGAATAGTAGCCTGACTCTAATACATTTTTATAGGTACAGAGCCAACCCAGGACAAAATTGGGGAGCCATTGACATTTGTCTTCAGGTTGGTCACTCCCATTCCTGTACCCTCTGATTCCCTGATGGTGTCTGCTCTGGTCTTTCTCTAGGGCACCTGGATTCCTTTATGTATTTTTCTCCTTCCTCTTGTCAATCATCATCTCTAGAAAATATCCAATAAGCTCATTCCAAACTAAGGTGCAAAGGACTGGTAAGGTTCAATATATTTTTGGGGATAGAGATTTAATACAAACTAATGACCTGTTTGTTGTGGAATATTGGGTAACAGCCAGGTCAATAGTTGATTTCCACATCTGTATTTCTTATTTATTCAGCAAATATGCACAGAACTCCTTCTCAGTGCCAAGTTGTGGAGGTTTCACAAGGTCACTGCCCTCAATGGTTGCTCAGTCTTGTCAGATGCAGCTATGTAAATATAAATAATAATAGCAAACATTCATAGAACAATGACCATGTTCCAGATAGTGTTCTGTATGCTTTAAATATATTAATTCATTTATTCTTGCAACAGCCCTGTTAGTTAGTTACACTTATCAGCTATAGTTTGAGGTAAGAAAGCTGAGGCTCAGAGAAGTTAAATATCCTACCCAAAGTCACACAGCTAGTCAATGTGGTCCAGCTCCAGAGCTTTTGTTCTTTATTACTCACTGCCTCTCTATACACAAGACAGTGTGATGACCACTTCTAGGATTCTGTTGGTTATGGAGTAGTCAGTGATGACAAGACTATGGATAGTTTATATGAGAAAGTAACAAGAACAGGAAAAATTATAAATATCTGTCAATAGTAGAATGCTTAAGTTCATTATTGTATGTCTATATATGTCTATATGATGAAGTACTTACAACCACTAAAAAGTTAAGAAAAAAATTCTAAACTTCAAGCGGAAGAAAAGGAGGGTACCAGTTTCTGTAGTATTATTTTAATTTTTAAAAAAGCATGCTCATGTATATAAATATCTCTGTATTTCAGTGTGTAAGGCACTTAGTATCAACACGAATACAATACAGTCCCAGCATTGGAGGAGTTGCCAGTTCAGGAGGAGAGAGACATTTCAATAATGGATTTTTCAGCAACATGAGAAAGCCATGCATGGGGCCATATTGCCTGAGAGATCAGGGCTTTGCTGAGAGAGTGAGAGGGATCAGGGAAACAGTCCCAGAGAACACCAGCCTTGCCTTTTTCCCTCTGGAACTTCATCTTCAGAGGACAGACAGATCTATGATGTTTATATTTGCTTCTCTAAGAAGGAATGATGTAAAGTCAAAGCATATCTATCTTCTTCCAAACCTCCAGCAGCCTCCCAGTGAGTTCATCTTTGGCTTCTGCTTCCAGGTTCCCAGCCCAGAAGTCCCATCTCTCTCAGTCCCCTCCCAGTGTCCCAAGTAATGTGTCATTTTAATACAGGACATACTCTGGTTTCTGGGATGGTCAGTGAGTTGAAGCTCAAATCCCAAACTTTCTTTATCAGGAACTCTCTCCAGACTTGCAGCTGGGTATTTGGCCCTCAGAAGAATGGGTCCCACTCTCCAGGACACCTGGCAACTAGCCCTTCCCAAAGAGTGAACAAAAAATCATCATTTCTTTTGACTGCATGCTGACCATGAGCCACCTATGGTCACCCTGCATGGATGGTCTCTGTTCCTTATAACAATTAGATCACCCTCATTTTCAAGGAGAAGTGCCAGCTCTGAGCAGGCGAAACCTCTGCTGAGGTCTTAGACAGTTGCAACTGCAGTGCCCAATATAATTCTTAGCACATATACTCCATTAGCAATTGTGTTTTTGACTCTCACAGCTACTAAGTGGCAGGTTTGAGACGAAAATCTATGTCTATATGATTGCAAAGCCTTTTTTTCATTCTTCCATGCTAAGCACTCCTCAGTCTGGGGTCTTGCATGCCACAGTGTTCTTTTCCTGGATATTCTTCCTCCCTGGCTGTTATGACTTTTTAAACCGAGATAAGTGTATTCATTGGGACCACCCCTTTAACTATCAGTAATTTGTGATGGCTTCCAGATCAAAGGGCTAGGGAGCATGCCCAGGTGGAGGGTGGGAGCCCTCTGGATGTTTGCAGGAACATTATTTCACATTATGTACCTGGGAGGGTAATCTTTCATCCTTTCGCTGCCTTCCTTAGAAGCCTATCAAATAACTCTGGGCTTTTTCCTTCTCCTTTTTATCACTCTCTGGAACAGAGTTGGAACTTGTGTAACTGCAGGTTCTTTTCTGTGAGAAAAATAATCTCATTTCAATATGTGTGGGTGGGTAGATTATAAGTAATAGGCTCAGAGCTCAGTTGTAGGACTAGGGAGGGTCTGGATTAAATAGTTGTATGATTAACAAGCCGCTGCATTTTTATGGTTGAGGAAGAAAAGATTGCTGTAGGGATTATTGGTTCAGATTGGAAATGATTCACACAAAAGTATTCAATAGTTTTGGCGGCAAGAGTGGGGAGAAGAAAATAATTGACCCCCCCCCCACACCTCCTGGAAAAGAACGGTATGAAATGTACTGTTTGATCCTTTCTTTTTTCTTTTAAGTCTTCCTCCTCCTTGTGGGAGAGGTCTTTGAAATTACGAAGAGAAGGTGCCATGTAAGAGATCTGCTTTACATTCTATTTGTGTTTGGTATTAGCAGCATATTAGATGAAGTGAGATTTGTAAGTCAGCTGTCGAAATAGGGGACTCTGAGTAGTCAGATCACTTCTCTGGGTGTCTGCTAAGGGCAGGTTGGTCTAGATAACCTTATAGGTATCCTCCAGGTTCATTCATTCATCGAGTTCATTAGGACTGAACGAGCTGGCACTGGGCTGCCAGATCCATCAAGACCCCTCTTATTTCCTGCCCAAGTTCAGAACCAATTGAGAGGAAGACGCTGAAGTTAGACAGAAGGAGATTCACATATCACCACTATTATAGACAAACACTACTGAGAGTAGAAGGCTACAGGGAACAGAGTAACAGCTTTTCTACCACCAGATATCAGAAGGAAACTAATTTGTTCACCCATTCTCAAGCACTGCTGGACTATGACAGGGTTCCCCATTTCTGTGAGTGTTGGCAGGTATCCTTCTTCCCCAAAATTTGCATCATGGAGGAGCAGTGCGGAATACATTCTCTATGCTGTCAGATACACTCCCAGAGAGTTAAGGAAAGGGAGGGACTGTTCCAGCAAGCTTAGCTCCTTCTCCCAAATGTACCCAGTAGCAAAGTCATTTCCTCTCCCAGTGAAGGGTAGGACAGAGAATGGAGAGAGGCCTTTGGGCCTAGGGTAAATTCCTCCTCATGGAAACCAGAAAAGTTGGGGATAATTGTGGTCAAGCCAGTAGACATTCTCCACACATCTACTGTCACCTACATTTCCCAGTCTCCCTTACTGTTAGATTGGGGCCATGTGACTTTGTTTGGCCAATGAATTTGAGTGGAAGTAATGTATCACTTGTGAGTTTAATCAGTTAAAATGTTCCTCTATCCCTCTCATTCTCTGCCTTGGTGACCCTGGGGCCATATGTTCTAAATGGCATGGCTATAAGATGAAGAAAATCTGTCCAAAATCCAAATGGATTTTGCATGAATTAGAAATAACCTTTAGTTTTCTAAGTCACTGAGATTTGGAGATTTATCTGTTACCACAGCAGAGACTGTCCTATCCTGACTAAAATAATGCTCCTCCCTGAACCTCAGGGACCAGATATACTGTGAAAACAAAATAGACACACTGTTTGTACTCATGGAACACTTAGTCTAGTGAAGAAGATAGACAATAAACAGGTGAAAAAAAATAAGTATACCCTGTGGTAAAGGCTGTGAAGGAATAATTGTGAAGAATAGTCGGCAGGGTATAAACTTAAATTTGGTGGTCAGAGTAGACATTGCTGAAAAAAGTGATATTTTAGCAAATCTAAAATGTTATATCTTAATAAAAGTGAGAGTCCTTTTACGTAGTAATCTCATGCCGTTGAAATTCCGGTATCTTCCTCTCATGGTTTATCTGCACTAGCCAGTATATTACCAAGAGGAGCTCTTCTTGTTGATGATATACTGGCTAGTGCAGATATGCCAAGTATTTCTCTAGCCCATTGCCATTGGCTAAGATGTTATCTTCCTTTCCCTGTGTGGTTTCTATTATAACAATAAGGCTTTGATTTTTATTTGATAGGCATGTACTTGTCATTAAGTATGTAATTAAGTATATTTTTTTCAAATGACATCAAAACCGTTTGTGAACAATATTCAGTTGCCTTCTCCCTTTTCCCCACCCTGTGTGATGTGTCCTTCCTGGTTGAAAATCACTGATCCAGAGCATGACTTTGAAATCTCAGGATTCTAACCCCATTGACCAGTGTGTGGTGAGAGACCTAACAAGCACATACTTCAATAGGATCAATGTGTGCATTGATTTTAATGGAAAGACCTGCACTTCTTCAACTGGTGGTCCAAACATAATCTGGAGATGACCACAGTGGATGATTGTTTTTATTGGGTTGTCCAGGATCCTTTCTCTCTTATTTTGGTAACAATTCCCTGATTTTCCACTGGGGCATTACCCCTCCTCACTCTCCATCCACCTGCTCTGGGTGAACCTGTGACTCAGACTTTGATCAAAGTATGGCCTTATCTAGTTCCAGTCATTAGTCCAAATATGGCTGTGTGATGTGATTCAGTCCATTGACAGTCAGGCCCCAGTCTTTTTTGGGAATTTTGTGGGAATTTTGAGGGAAGAGAAGCTTTATCTTCTCTGTGGGATATAAACCTAGGAGAACATAGGGCTGTAGCCACTAGCTTCCACCTTGTCTTAGAATGGAACTAACATTAAAGAGAGTAGGCCACTTCAAACTATAGATGAACCCATCACTCATGCCCTCCTGGTCCCCAAGCCAGTTGGGTTTCCCATGGCTTGCAGTGAAAACAAATATAACTGACATAGAGGACACAATTTACATGAGGAAAAGAAAAGTGGGACAAGTATCAATTTTACTGTTGATCTAAAGTCTCCTTATTGTTTTTTCCAAAATTCTAGGTACTTCAGAAAGGTAATGATAATTGCCTGAGGAAGTTCATGTTCCAATGCTTTACCTCCATTAGTGGGGAACATATTTAATGAGAATAAAGAAAAATAGCTCCTATCTAATTATAAGGTATTATTCACGGTATAAAATGCAAAAAAAAAAAACCCACAAACTATGAACATTGCAAAAAAAAAAAAAAAAAAAAAGGCACATGAAATACATTTAAAACCCAGGCAATTAAAAAAAAAAAAGAATAAGGAAAAACAACAACAAAAGTCGTGCTGAAAGTTCTTTGCCCAGTGGGAGCTTAAATGAATGTTAGCTGCTTGACTCCTTAAAGCAGACTTAAACTAATCAATTCATAGTTATTAAACTCCCTCTCAGTCTCTGTCTCTCCCTGGGTAATGCATTATTTTTGGGGTGTGGTTGTAATTCTAGATGGCCCAAAAGAGAGGAAGCAGTTAAAAATTGATAATAGGTCAATTGTTAATAAGTTGATAACTGCCTTAGGGGGTCTTCAGGTTCTGGTCAAGAGCCATTTCTTTTCCTTCTCCATTATGGAAAGGAGGGGGGGGAGGAAGAGGAATGAAAGGAGGGAAGGAAGAGAGCGAGAGAGGGAGGGAGGGAGGAAAGAAGGAAGGAGGAAAGCAAACAAGCCAAGATTTATCAAGTGCATAATTAAAAATCTAATTGTTATATGTTGCTTCAATTTTGTAAAAGAGAAAAACTGAGGGCTTAGAGAGGGTGATAATGATAATTAATCCATACTCAGTGCTTCATATGTCACAGATGCTTTCTAAGTGCCTACTATGAATTAGCCTGTTTAATTGTCACAACAACCCCATGAGAAAAGCAACATTATTCTCAGTACATAGAAGAGGAAACAGAAACACAAGGAGCTGAAGGAACTTTTCCAAGCTCATGTAACTGGTCTCAGAGCCAGGAATCAAACCCAGGTGGTCCTGCTCCAGAGCCTGTGCCCTTAACCATCAGGCTGTTTTGCCCCTGTAGGCCAAGGGATCTGTGCAGACTGATTTGCTCAAAGTTTCCAAGTGAATTAGTAGTTGTACTGGTCATGTTTCTTAACTGCAGACAACATGATTAAATCTAGCTGTTTTAAAAAGAAAAGGATCCATTAAAAGATGTAGCTAGCTCCCACAACTGATGAAGAGCCTGAAGTAACAGACTGGGCTAAACCTCCAGGAAAGATTCTCAGAGCCACACCATGAAACCAACCCACCCGGAGAGAGGCTGCCCCTGTCGTGATCAGGGGCATTGCAAACCAGGAGCTGCCACCCCAGCTGAGGATTCCAGAACCAGTTGCTTCTGTATCAATCTATGCCAGCAGAATGGACTCCCTGAATCCTGCTTCTTTCTCCATGAATCTATCTCGCTGTCCCCAAAATGTCCTCCAGGGCCCATTTGATTAACAGAGTCTATGCTACTGTTGGTCCAACAACAAGAAACATGAATTCCACATTGGAAAGGAGACACACTGCAGAGAACCACCAAAACATGGAGAGGATGTTCACATGGGCTAAACGACAAGATGCTCACCACAGTCGTAAACCTGAGATTGGAGGCCAGGTCCAGCCAACTCCAGAGTCTGTGTTCTTAACCATATTATTCCATGCTGCCCACTAATGCCCTTGTCCCAGAGGACCCAGGGATCACCAGTGTCAGGGGCCTCTGGATCTGTGATGCCTCCCATGTTCTGTCCAAAATCCCTAAAGAAATAGCTGCTGCCAGACTCACCTTCATTATCTAGGAGAGCATGTCTGTCTTGAATGCCAGATGCCATTTAATTCTGAAGAACTGAAGTGGCTACCTGAGGTAGAAACCTGATGGTGCAATTTACACTCTCCGTGGAGTCCAGAGCTCACGAATGACCCAGAGACCTGCTTTCTCTGTGCTCAAGTCTCTCATTTGCTCTCAGACTGAGTGCCCCATGAGGGAAGAACCTGTGTCTTCTTCATACTGTATGTACTGCTCCTGGGACCGGGTCAGGCACATGGTAGGTCCTCAAATAATACCAGCTGCATAAGAGGAGGAATGGAGGGATGTACCAGTGGTAGAAAAGTTCTCTTGATTCTAAGTTGTTTTCCAAGGGGGATACATCTAGTCAGGTTGGGGACATAGTTTGTGGAGAGACAAAGTGCAAAAGAGCTGGCCAGAGATAACACAGAAGACCATGTCCTACTCCAGAGTAAGCCATCATCCTCCCACTGACACAATTACTTCACATCCTACCATAAGCTCCCCACCCCCGTCTCTTCACACTATATAGTAGACAGCAATCCTCCCTGCCACAACCAATTCACACTCCACATGAAGCAAAACTTGTCCTTCCTTATGGCCACTTCATACTCTGCAGCAAATCATGATTTTACCCTCCCCCAACCACTTCACCTTCCATGGGAAGCCCCAATCCTCCCTGCCCACAGCCACTTCTCATCCATGCTAAGCACCAAATCTCTACCACAACCACGTCACACTTTAGAGTAAATCCCCAATCATCCTCCCATACCACTTGATATTCCAAGTAAAGGCAGTCCTCCTTCCAACCACCACTTCACACATTTCAGTGAACCCCAATCCTCTGTCCCCACAAGTCCTTGAAGTTCCGGAGTGAACCCAATGTGCCCACCACAAAACCACCTGATGCTCCACAGTAAGCATCCACCCTCCCACTCCAGCAACTGCTTCACACTCCGTGTTAAGCACTATTCTGCCCTCCCCATGTGTATTTCACACTAAACAAAAATTTTAGGTTTTCCCCACAGCACTTTTGCACCTGCTACCACGTGACACTCCACGGAAAGGGCATTCCTTCCCCCCACACCACACTCTTACCCACCCCACTCCCACATTAAGCCCAATCCTCCCTCCACAAAACCAGTTTACATTCGACATTAGTACCCATCATTCCTCCCTATAGCCACTTCACCTTCTACATAACCCCCAGGCTTCCTTCCCCCAAACACCTCACACCCCAGGTTAAACCCCATCCTAAATCAAATACTTGACACTTCCCAGTGAACCCCAAGGCTCACCCACCACAACCCCTTCACACTCCACAGTAACAACCCTCAAGCCCTTCAGATTCCAAATCCTCACCTACACAGCCCTTTGACACCCACATGAACCCCCAATCTTTCCTCTGTCCGCACACTGCACACTCTACAGTGAACCCAACCCTCCTGACCACAGCTTCCTTACACCCCACAGGAGACTGCAACCCATCCACCCTCAGAGCCCCTCTATTCTTCACCATAAGCCCCAGCCCCTCATTCATTCACTCTTCACTCACACCACACCATGAGCGACCAACAAAGGTAACACGGAGCCAGGAAGGGGAGGCCATGCGCACTTCTCAATATTTAAAAAAGCCTAGAAGATTCCACATTGATTTGTAGTAATAATAAATGGACTAAAATATTAAACAACCTGTGCTTCAAGGTGGAATTACTGTCTGATTCCTGTTGATCAGAAGTTTTGATTAGTAATTTGTAGATCTCCAATCCATAAAAAATGGGAAATGAGTTAAGTACTAATTGAAAACTACCATCTCTTATTTTTGGATCAAATCCTTTCGAAAAACTGGATCCCTGGGGCAAAAGCAACAACAGAGATAATGCCTTGTGATGAAAAGGCTCATGGACACCATTCCTGCAGCCCAGCTCCATCTAGAGCAGTGGGTGAGTCTCCAGAATTCAAGGATTGGCAGGTCCAGGGCTCTGCCAGGCCTCATGCACTGGGAGGGCAGGCACTTTGCACCTTCCCTGGTTTTATTCCCCATGACCTGTTTATCAGTGAATTATCATCTTCTGACTTAGTCTATTGTCCCAGATATTTTTTTAAAGATTTTTAAAAAGTTTTACTTATTTTTTTTAAAGGTTTACTTATTTATTTGAGAGAGAGAGAGAGAATGCACAAGCAGTAAGAGAGAGAGGGGAAGAAGACTCCCCGCTGAGTGTAGAGCCCAAGCAACCCACCAAAAGAGGGGCTCAATCCAGGACCCTGAGATCATGACCTGAGCTGAAACCAAAGGTCAGGCGCTTAACCAACTGAGCCACCAGGCACCCCCCAGATTTTTTTCTCAACTAAACAATTTCTGATGCTTCTATTATTTCTCTCTCTTTTTTCTTCTTTCCCTTGCTGTGTAACTAACACTGGCCACTGTGTTAGAATTAGTCATTTGCTGACTATGTCATGGAGCCTTGTCATGGAGCATGGCTGCCACAGTGACTGGAATAAAAATGGAAATAAATGAAGTGTTATTTTCCCCATCCTGAAATACTAGAGAACGGCATCAAGCTCACAAATGGGAACTTGGGGAAGATGTTTCCAAGTCTAGCAAAGCCTTTACAGTTAGTGAGCCTGGCTGGAAGCTGGGAAGATCCTGTTCAATGGATTGCACAGTGTGACTTTATTGGAGCTCAACAGAGGCAAAGCTTACTGGGGGTGGCAGGGCACACAGGAAGAATGAGCTAAAGTGCATCTTGGGGATGTTCTGAAGGATGATTGGGAAGGGCGATGTCTGGAAGTGATAAACCTCAGTGATTGTTTATACCTCACTGGAAAGCCATGTAAATTAAGGGAAACTTCCTGGCAAATACCTTGACTTGTAGCAACTTCACAGTCATACCTGGGTGATAATGTAGAAGTAAGGTTTGCCCACACCCTGTTCATCTCAACCCTGGCGGCAATTGTCCCTCTGTCCATAGGAGTGCTCAGGTTTATGAATGGAAGCAAGAAAGCATTGCATGTGGCTTTCAGTTAGACCCCATACAGAACCAGGGCCTTCCATAAACTGCCTCAAAACACCTTCACACAGCTCAGTTTGAGCCAAGTCCTTACTACTGGGGGGCTCACCAAAAGCTCCAGAAGCATGGTACTTCTAGAACTAAGACCAAGTCAGCAAGTCAGGGTAGCTTGTGTGGCCACTGTTGTGTTAGGCATTCTTGTGCTAATTCATAAAGGCATTCACTCATTCAATAAATACTTACTGAGAGCATGGTACATGCCAGGGATTGTGTAGATCCTTGCAGATATGACAGTAAGAAAAGCCCAAATCATGTCCTCAAGGGGCTCCAACTCTGGTGGAGAGACACAGACGTATGTAAACTGAATATTATGCCACAGTGTGACAACTCAGCCCGTAAGCTCCTCACTCAGCCTAAGTGGATAAAGAGGGAAGACTTCCTGAGGAGGTGGCTCTTCTGAACTTAGTTGTAGAGGTGTAAAAGGTTGCCAGTTAAGAAGCAGGGAGGCAGCAGAAGGAAAGATGTCTGAACAAAATTACCTAGAAAGAAACCATATGCGATGTTAAAAAGAAAACCACAAGCCCAAGATGGAGCCACGTACGGTAGGCCACATCACCAAACCAGGGCTCAATGCCTTACCTAACTGCAGTTTCAACCTCCCCCAGAAATGCAGTCTTGATGGACCAGTTGGGAATTTTCTGATTGGTACCCATCAGGTAATCTGTCACATGGGCCCTCCTCATATCCCAAAGGAAGATGAGGTAATCTGCATAAGACCCTCTGCCCTAAGGGCAGGTGACCTTGCCTGAAACAATCCTTTCTTTTCTCTTGCTAATTACACCTTGCACCACCCTCTTTCCTATAAAAACCTTCAATTTTGTACAACTCCTCAAAGCATCTTCTACTTGTTAGATGGGATGTTGCCTGATTCATGAATCACTTAATGAAGTCAATTTGATCTTCAAATTTACTTGGTTCAACTTTATTTTTTTTAGCAGCTATGAGGCAGAGTTTGTTAAGTGTTGCTGGCAGGGAGAGAAGAAAGGGGCCATGGTATTTAAGCTCTTTATGCCAGGTTGAACGGTTTAGGTACTGATGAGAACCAAAAGTAACTAAGACAGTTGCAGTCTCATTAGGGAAGTGAGTAGTCTGATACATATAATAATCTGATATATATATGATATAATCTGATATGTATATCCAAGATCCTGAGTACCCATCATAGTAGAACTCCAGCTGAGTTGGGAAAAAATCTAAGTATCAGAATATCAGTCTAGTGAAATGGAATAGATGTAGATTTTAGGGTTCCTTCCAACTCTGAGATACTAGGATTTTATGTAATCTTACTGATCCTCCTGTAAATGGGAATTATAGTAATACCTCCCCCACAGGTAGTGGTGTTTATTGCAGTGTCTGGGAAATTTTAAGGGCCAAAACTGGTGGCTATTATTTTCACTGAATGATGAATTAGAGTCTTTGTAGAGTCATATACTGTGTGAAAGAGGCACAAAGCCTGGGGAATGCCATTAGGAGTATACTTGCCGTGCAGTGCACCAAGACTCCAAGAGAACTAAAAATATTATGGAGACTCTAGCATGACTCATCAAGGTGTTTTCACGTGAGAAGAAAGAGAGGTGAGCACTTAAGAAGAACATTTGGGCAGGGGTGCCTGGGTGGCTCAGTCGTTAAGCGTCTGCTTTTGGCTCCGGTCACGGTCCCGGGGTCCTGGGATCAAGCCCCACATCAGGCTCCCTGCTCAGTGGGAAGCCTGATTCTCCCTCTCCCACTCCCCCTGCTTATGTTCCCTCTCTTGCTGTGTCTCTCTCTGTCAAATAAATAAATAAAATCTTTAAAAAAGAACATTTGGGCAGAAAGCAGTAAATGGAATGCCTTAAGAGGAGGCAGTAGAATGATACAAATGGTAAGAGATGCAAGCAACGAGTGAAACACTTCCAGATACATAAATTTTCCATATAATTCTCACAGCAACCTGCAAGGTCGATATTACTGTACCCGCTTTATAGATAAAGCAATGGTAGCTGAGAGAAGTCAGTGACTTGTTCAAGATTACAAGGTCAATGAAGAAGTGAGAAGTCATATCTGGAGTCACCTGGCTCCCAAGCTTGCTAATCTGATGCATGTCACCTGTGTGAGGGCATGAGCCATCGGTGAGCATGACAGGTGTGGGAGGTGATTAGAAACTTCTCTGCCTGGAATAGCTGCCCTTGCCTGCACACATTGAAGATACAAACGTGTGGGAGGAATTAACGGAGCACCTTTGGTGTCAGGTTCAGGAAATTTAGCGAGATTCTGAGAGAAAATGAAGAGCTGTTGAGGGCTGTGAGCAAGATAGTATGTTAAATGGTCAGAGCACAGGTTCTGGAGACAAACTGCACAGGCCCAAGCTTTGCCACTTACCAGGCATGTGATGCTGAGCAGAGGGAACATGAGAGAGGAGAAAGATTGAAGCAACATGGATGAAGCACAGCTCACATCATATTTACCTGCCCTGGTTCCTTGGAAGGAAGAGCTAGGGACCAATGAACTTTAGAGAATTAGTGTTAGGAAATGTGCCTTAGCATACAAAACTTGCTGTTTGGACAAACAGAGAGAACAAAGAACAAAGCACTTTGATGAACTAGACTGATAAGCCTTTGATTAGAATAAGAGGAAGAGAACAAGGGGAAACCACCACATTGTTGATGTAGCCAGTGGCAAAAATGCAATGCAAAACAAACCTGTTGGTTGCCTCCATTTGTAGTGATTTTCCATGAACACTACCCAGATCTTTTTCATCAAAATTCAGGTTCTACAGCTATAAAACAGCTGCTGAGTAGCTGAGACTGCGCTGACTCTAGAACAAAAAGGTTGGAATTTACAACACAGGTTCTACTGCCCTCTGGTCATGATGTCTTTCCAGGTACAGCATACCTCTGAATGTAAGCTATCCTCAGTAAAGCGGGGCAACAACATCTGACTTAATGCTGGTGCAAAAGTTGCTTCACATGGAGGATGGGAAGGCACTTCGCAGGATATGAAGAATGATTACCATTACAGTGGTAACAACCTCAGCATAAGCAATGCCATTCCTGCATCAGTTAGGTTCTTTCGTGTACCTTAACTACACATAGGAAACAGAGAGATAAATAATTGCTGTGACTGTATATACTTTTCCCTAAGAATAGAGTTGGAGAAAGCTGATCTTTTGGAACCTAGAGCAGTGATTCTCAAAATGTGGTCCCCAACTAGTAGTAGCAACATCAATATCACCTGGCAACTTGTTAAAAATGCCAATTTGGGGCCATGCCCTTGAACTACAGAATCAGAAACTCTGGGGGTTGGAACCAGTATCCCTTTTAATAAGTTTGATGACCAGTGACTTAGAGAGAAGAGAGATGTTATTATTTGGCATGACAGAATGACTGCATGATGAAAAATATTCCCAATGAGGAAGAAATTGGGATTTTGCTGATGAGCTCAAATTAAGTGATCTAAAAAGCAGAAGGTATCGACATATAATCAAGGTGGAATTAAAAAAATGGTTATTATAATGTCATCTTTTCTCCCTGCAGAGGGTTGAATAGTGTCCCCCCAAAATTCATGTCTACCTAGAACCTGTGACTGTGACCTTATTTGGAAATAGAATCTTTGCAGATGTGATTAAGTTGAGGTCATACTGGAATAGGTTGGGCCCCAAGGCCAATTACTGGTGTCCTTACAAGCAGAGGGAGACTTGGAGACAGAGAGACACAGAGACGTGGGGAAGAATGTCATATGAAGACGGAGGCAGAGACTGGAGCGATGCATCTACAAGCCAAGGAACACGAAGGATTGCTGGCTACCACCAGAAGCTGTGAGAGAGGCATGGAACAGATTCTTCCTTCAGAGACTCCAGAAGGAACCATCCCTGCTGACACCTTGATTTCAGACTTCTGGTCTCCCGAATGGTGAGAAAATACGTTTCTGTTGTCTTAAGCCACCAAATTTGTGGTACTTTGTGATGGCAGGCCAAGAAAAGGATCCTCTTTAAAAGCAGACATTTCTCAGTGTTTAACATTCTGGAACCACTCCAATTTTCCCCAGTTTCTCACACTTTTGATAATTTTTTTCTTCTAAGTGTAGATTTTTTTTTCCTAAGGTCATATTATCTCTGACTATGGCCCAAGCTTTTATTTCTTGCCAGACCCTATCTCTGAGGTGTCAGATATTCAGATTCAGATATTTAAGCATCCCCTGAAGATAGGGTATAGAATAGTGGGTAAGGCATGGGCTTTGGGATGGATTTACAGCTAGTGTGACCTAGGGGAAGGGGGGTTATTGAATCACCCGGAGCCTCAGTTTCTTCCTTTGTGAAATGGGAGTAGGGGGTGGGGAATTGATACCATCCTTATTATAATGTTCTGGGAGTCAATGGTTAATAACTGTTAAGCACAAAGGAAAGAGCCTGACATATAGTAGAATATGTAACAAATATTAGGTCCTAATATTTTTTGGTAAGTACTTAACTCCATTTGAATATCTCACATTAACTCATTATTCTCATCCCCTAAAACTGGTCACCCCAATGTTTCCAATCTCAGTGTATGACATCCTCATTCCCCTGGTTGCTTAAGTCAAATATGTAGAAATTGTCTTTGACATTACCATTTCCCTCAACCCCCATCCATTGCCATGTAGTCTGGTGGTTTATATTCTTGCAAATATAATTAAGATCCATGTACTGCTCTCTATCCCTGTAACTTTCCTCTAAGTTCTCTTGCTTCTCATTTGGACTGTAACACTGACACCTTACCTGGTATCTCTGTCTCACCCTTGTCCTAAATTAATCCATTTTCCATAGTGCAGAGATGAATCTTAAAGAGAAAAACCCAAGTCTGATCATGTCACCCTATAAATATTTGTTGAGTGAAGGGAGTTTTCCCTAGTACTCTGAAGGCTCCATGAAAGAAGAAACTGACTTGTCTCACTGTTGTATTCTGCCATCTACTATTCAGGTTTAGTAGCCCCAAATAGATATTTGTTTAATGAACTGATGAATGAACAAAGCAAAACATCAGCAAGAATGGAAAGGGGGCTCAGGCTTCATTATTCCAGTTAACACCATGTCTCCCCTGCTTTCCATACCACCATTGGTAGGAGAGAAAAAGGACTGCCCTAGCATTCTGGTGCTGCAGGGAAGACCCTGCACCCTGCCTCCCCCTACATTCACAGCCTCACTGCGAATGTCTTGGAGGCCATCATGCCTTGATCTTCATCTCCATCAGACACTAAAAGAAACCCAAGATACTCAGGTCATTCTTTCTCCCCCAAACATTTCCCCAATACGGCTCTGTATACAATCTGATCTGGCTGCTTCTTCACCTCTCCCTAATTCCCAGACCCTCCCACTGTGCTTTCTGCAATTCCAGTTCAGTCACCAGCAATACCCCTAATATCCTTAACCTCTTTTTTGTAAATTCTGTTACACTTTTTGCTCTAACAGAAATGCAGATACTCCTGGGAATCCTGTCTCCCCATAAAGCCCTTTTAATTTGTAATTTTTTGCCTCCCTGTACCCTTAACCTGAAGGCAGGATAGATGTCCTCCTGTTTCCTCATTACAGCATCCCAATTCTTCTCCCTCCTTCCTCTCTGAAATGTCACCTTAAAGTTTATGTCATCTATCTATACCGTCCATTACCCCCCCCTTATAACAGGCACCTTGGGACCTGTGAGCCATGCCTGCTCCATCCCCCTTATTCTTTACTTTTCCAACTCTAACTTATTCTTATAATCTCAATTACTATTCATAGCATACACTGGTGATCCCAATATCAGTGAGGATAATCCTTCCAGGAATCTGGTTTCTTATTTCTTTTACTGCCCCTCTATCCTCCCCAGATCTTGGCATTAAAATAACCATCACCTCTGTAATCTGTTTCAAGCATCCCACTCTCCCCCTGCCACACTCTGTCTTTCCAACATGTCCATTCCAGGATGTTGACTCCAAAAAGTTTGGACTGCACAGTGACCTACAATACCTTGATCTCTTTACCTGTTTAACTGGGAATGTAGAAGAAAGCAGAAGACAATTTTATCCCTCCTAACCCCCTACCCACCACTTCTATCTTTATGTATCTGCACTATATACTTTCTCCCAGTTAGTGTGAATGAATGTCTGTGTTTGTGTCCAGGGCCAGTTGCTGCACTTTTGCACCAGAACCATCCTCTCTTGCCCTACTCAAGGATGTTGCCCCAACAAGAATCCTTATCTCTCCTCCACAAATGTTTTTATTAGCAAATGAAGCTAGTGTATAATTCCTCCCGTCTTCAAAACTCCTCTGGATGTCACATTTCTTCCCAGCTACTGCCACATTTCCCACTCCTCTTTTTAGCAAAACTCCTCCAAAGAGATGCTTGTTCTCATTGTCCTTACATCTGCCTTCTGTTCTCTCTTGAACCATTCCATTCAGACTCATATCCCTACCACTTCATTCAAATGTCTCTTGTTAATGTCACCAAAGACTTGTGTGTTGCAAATCTCATTCCTAATCTTACTTAACCTATTAACAACATTTGACCAACTGACCACTCCCTCTGCATTAAAAAGATTTTCTCATTTCTCCCAGCATACTGTTCTCATATTCTCCACTGGTTCCATCTCAATCTCCTCTGCATTTTGCTTCTCACTCCCCGACCATGAAACCTCAGTGTGCTCTAGGAATCAGTTCTTGAAATTCACCTTTCTCCAGCTGTACTCATTGCCCTGCGGTCCCATGGCCTTAAAACCATGTTTACACTGATGACTCCCAAATTACTACCAAGTCTGGGTCTCCTTTGTAAATACCAAAAAATTATATTCAACTACCAGTTTGACATCTCCACATGAGTGTCTAAAAGTTTTTACCAAAAGAAACTCCCAATTTCTTCCATCCCCAACCTGTACCGCTGCATTCTTCTCTACCTCGATCCCTCCTTTAGACCAAAAGCTCCTAACTCCTCTCTTTTGTTTACACCCCATGTCTAATTCATTAGCAAGTCCTGTTGGTTCTGTCTTCAGAATATGTCCAGAAGCCACCTACTTCTCACCATCTCTAGCACTACCACTCTTGTCCAAGCCACCATTATTTTATTTGGAGGAGGAGTTTCTGTCATTTTTTTTTTCTCAGAACCTTCAGTCTTTTTAAGACTCGGGGTTTAGCTTCTAGACACTGGTCACCAGTCCAGTTTTGGTTTTCTTTCTCTTCTTTTCTTCCCCTGCCCCTCCCCCTGCCCATTCTCTCTCTCCCTCTCAGACTGGATTGTACTTAATAAACCATCCTTATTAGAATTTAGATGATACAGAGAAGAAGAGCAAATGGAGAAATCTCATTAAGCCTTTTGGAAACCTTCATGAACGTCATGTCATTGTCACTACTCTGCTTCCTGGATTCTTTGTTTATTCCTTGGCACACCAAATCTCTTCATAAGTTAAACGGGAATTAAGCTTTTAAACGTTTTTTTTTTTTTCCCATGGACAAATATCATTTGATTTCACCCATATGTAGAATTTAAGAAAAAAAATGAACAAAGAAAAAAAAAAGACAAGAAAACAGGCTCTTAAAAATACAGAGAACAGACTGGTAGTTGCCAGAGTGGTTGTGGGGGGGATGGGTGAAATAGGTGAAGAGGACTAAGAGTGCACTTATTGTGATGAGCATTGAGTAATGTACAGAATTACTGAATAATTATACTGTACATCTGAAATTAACACTGTATGTTAATTACGCTTGAATTTAAAAAAAAGGTTTTCTTATTGTGAAAATATCAAACATGCATATTGTGGAGAGAACAATATCATGAACCCTCACGTACCCTGCACATCTAGCTCCTGGGATCCTTGTCCCTTTTCCCTTTGCTGCTCTACCATCAACGGCATTTTCTTTTCTTCATGTGAGAGCAGAACCAGTCTGAACACCGGAACTTTGTTGCTTTGAGTTCCAGAATACTGTTTTAAAGAATATATATAGCAAGACAGTGGTGTGAAAGCAAATGCTTTTGATATGCAGAGAGCTGGCTTTGTTAACAGACAGAAAACAAACTAAAAAAGGTCTTATGACTTCCATGGAGGCAGAAGTTGAAGGCTGCTCTAGGAGCAAATTATAGAGCATCGTGAGAACATTGATCAGATGCAGGGAAGCTCTCACAATCAGGAAGGAGATGGCCCCTCTGGTGGTGGATGGGCTTAGGCACAGAAAAAAGGGAAACAAAAGGGGCACAGCAATACTATCTGAGTTACAGCTTAGTCCTTGGTGTGAATGTCATGTTGGAGGATACTGAAAGCTAATATCTAGAATTTGACACCAGAACTTGGTTACCTGCATTATTGT
The DNA here is from genome assembly GCF_004348235.1 of Phoca vitulina. Lineage (NCBI taxonomy): Eukaryota > Metazoa > Chordata > Mammalia > Carnivora > Phocidae > Phoca > Phoca vitulina. The sequence goes on along the minus strand of NW_022589721.1, from coordinate 21,651,276 downwards.
ACGAAGTCTTGGGAGTCTGCAAACCCCTCAGAGGAGCCTCATAATCAGTACGAAGCTACCATCCCCTGTGGTGCAGAGGTAGTGGGAAAGCAGAGGGTCGGAGGCTGCCTCTCACACACAATTGCTCTGTGCAGAGAGAGTCACATGCATGACTGCCACCAGCGCCCACAGGCCTGGACCTCAAGACTGAAGGCCTCGGCAGCATCTGCTAAAGGCTGAGGTTGCCAGCATGATGGCTGGGGACCAAAGAAGAGCAGCCACTGAAGCAGCCTGCAGAGGAAAACAGGGTGGGAACCAGACAGTCCTCCCCTGACAACCACTGCAAGGCTACACAGCCTTCTTTCTCTACGCAAGTGTCCTCTTGGGACACAGAAGAGGAGTAGTGAGGAAACGCCAAAAGAAACATATGCACCTAAAGGAGTCTAAGGTTACCTGAAAGAGACTGAAATCACAACCTCCCCCAGGAGCCTACAAGCTCTTCAAGGACCAGCGCTAGGTTTTATCCATTTCTGTATCCCAAGCAGCTGGTACAAAACCTTGCATTGAAGAGTATCTCTGTAGAGGACCACCGCATAATGAATGGACAGACTAAATCACATCGTCAGTGTCCACAGCCTTGCAATGGACTGGAAAGATAGGGCTGAACTCAGAGGAAAAGACAAAAGGAGAAAGACTTGGTTTCAAAACAAATTGCATGAATATAGGGATGAGAGTCTCTTTCAGATCTTTTACTATGGATGAGAAACCAAACTCAATTTAATGCAATAAGATTACAGAAATTTCATAGACATAAACAATATTTTAGTACAAAAAAAGAAAGAAAAAAAAAGAAGGCATAATTTTAAAAGAAGAGGAGGTTGAGGAGGAAAACACAAACCAAAGCCAACCTTAGGCTGTATTAATAAAAGCAGAGTACATAGGTTAAGGTAGCTGAAAGGACCGCTGGCCTCCCACTTGTGAGTCAGCATTCAGAGTATGGGGCTGGCTCTGGGCACCCCATAATGGAGGAAAATTAAGAACATGTGTGCATATAAAAGCAAACCTGTTCTGGCCTCCTGGAGGATGAGACTAGCTGGAGGACAGCCCAGTTGTCTCAGCTGTGAAAATCCTAAACTAGCCAATTGACCCCGGACATGTGAGTGAGTCCAAACAAGATCAGCAGAGATGTCTATCCAACTCATGGCTGACTACAGATGCATGAAGTGAGCCCAGTTGAGACCAGAAAAATGGCCCAGCTGACCTGTAGACTTGTGAGCAATATGAATGCTTATTGTTTTAAGCATTGCCTTTTGATATGGTTTGTTATACAGTAATTACTAATATTCCACTGGAGTCAGGGGGACATATCTCCTGTTGTGTGAACTGAAATTGTTGATATTATATGTACTTATGTATTACTTGGGAGGACCCAGTGTTATAATTTACATTAAGTACTTTTCATAGTGCCCAGCACATAGTTAACACTCAACAAATTTTGTCTATTATTAGTATTTTCATGAGTGAGCTGGAGAAAAATACCAGTGAGGAAATAAAGACATTGCTTGAGAATAAATTCCATGACATGCATTCTTTCACACATCAAAAAGGTGAAATAGTTCTTTTCTTTCTTTTTTTGATTGATATATTTATTTTGAGAGAAGTCACTTCCTTTACACTTGTGTGTACTGGGCACATGTCGAGATACAAAGAACTGTAGATGATGACACCTTCTCACCTCCTTCTTTATGACAAATGTGCACGTCCTGTGTTTTATGGGTTCCCTCATGAAGGCTCTTTCTCTGCCTGGATGATGGTGGGTATCAAAAATTAACACTAGTCAGGGCCAAGGAAATAACAGATTCTTGTAACCTTGAGCCCTTCCTAAGCGGAGGAAGAACAGAATGAACAGAGAAGGTCATTTTATAAGAATATGGTACAACAAAAGAAGAGGCTGAACATCATACTTCCCAACAACCACTAGAAAAAAAATCCTCCCCAGACAACTTTATATATTATCTCATTCATAAATTCCAGAATCCAAAGCACGAATGTAAGGTCTCTTTTTCTGTAAGGGTGAAGGTGTCACAAATCAAACAAGTAATTGATTCAACTTAGCATTACAAGGGACAGCTAGGTCTAAAGGTTGGCCTTTCATTCCAATTGCCCATTTTATTCCTGAATCTCTCCAAATCCCTTCTACATTCATGGCCAAAGACTTCTGCTGCAGAGAATTTCACTACTTCATAAAACAGCCTATTTCATTAGTTTTGACTTACAAGGATTCAGGGGCAATTAGTTCATTTGGGAGGTTATACCAGTATATACAGTAAGGGCAAGGAGAACTGATACTTGGGACTGACAGGGAAATGAATATAGGGTATGTTTTTAATTAAATTATAGCTTTAGATTCCTGGGGCTTAATCCTGCTCTGAAACTCTGGGAATCTCAGAATTATCTAGCTGGAAGGATGAGGTAGCTGGGGTATTTATCCACCAGATTGTACAATTACTGCTTGTATATACTACTGAGAGGAGTTAATTGCATGCAAGGGACAGGCTAGAATTGCAGAACAATCTTCAGCTTTTTAGCAAAGGAGCATGGTACTGGCAGTTGGTTCAGTTGGTGTGCACAGACATTATAAGAGCTGAGGAGATATGAGTAGGGCTCCAACAAAGTGTGCCTCAAGTGTAAAAGTCTACTCTTCACTGCTGAAGTTGTCTGCCATTTTTGCCTTCCCAGGATCTCCAACCCCTCCTCCCTTGTTAACCTTTTTGTAGAGAACGTCCCCTTCCCTTGTCTCAGTCCACATAATTTGGAAGGAGCTGATACTAGCTTTCCCAGCTTACCACCTAGCTCCGGAGTCAACACATTACCCACTCCTGGCTGGTAACTGTAAAAGCATTTCATACTCAGTGACTGGTTCAGAGATGGGTACATAATGGCAGCCAGCTTATTCAGCAACTCCTGGGATTTTTCTAGAGCAATTTTGAAAGGGCAGATATTCTGTCTGCTGGGATTGCTAAACTGATAGGTTGTAAGCCTAGATGTTTGTTTGTTTTTATTTTTTTATTGTTATGTTGATCACCAAACATTACATCATTAGTTTTAGATGTAGTGTTCCATGATTCATTGTTTGTGCATAACACCCAGTGCTCCATGCAGAACGTGCCCTCTTTAATACCCATCACCAGGCTAACCCATCCTCCCACCCCCCTCCCCTCTAGAACCCTGTTTGTTTTTCAGAGTCCATCATCTCTCATGGTTCGTCTCCCCCTCCGATTTCCCCCCCTTCATTCTTCCCCTCCTGCTATCTTCTTCTTTTCTTAACATATATTGCATTATTTGTTTCAGAGGTACAGATCTGAGATTCAACAGTCTTGCACAATTCACAGCGCTTACCTGAGCACATACCCTCCCCAGTGTCTATCACCCAGTCACCCCATCCCTCCCACCCCACCCCCCACTCCAGCAACCCTCAGTTTGTTTCCTGAGATTAAGAATTCCTCATATCAGTGAGGTCATATGATACATGTCTTTCTCTGTTTGACTTATTTCGCTCAGCATAATACACTCCAGTTCCATCCACGTCATTGCAAATGGCAAGATTTCATTCCTTTTAATGGCTGCATAATATTCCATTGTATATATATACACCACATCTTCTTTATCCATTCATCTGTCGATGGACATCTTGGCTCTTCCCACAGTTTGGCTATTGTGGACATTGCTGCTATAAACATCGGGGTGCACGTACCCCTTCGGATCCCTACATTTTTATCTTTGGGATAAATACCCAGTAATGCAATTGCTGGATCGTATGGTAGCTCTATTTTCAACTTTTTGAGGAACCTCCATACTGTTTTCCAGAGTGGCTGCACCAGCTTGCATTCCCACCAACAGTGTAGGAGGGTTCCCCTTTCTCTGCATCCCCGCCAACATCTGTCGTTTCCTGACTTGTTAATTTTAGCCATTCTGACTGGTGTGAGATGGTATCTCACTGAGGTTTTGATTTGGATTTCCCTGATGCCAAGCGATGTTGAGCACTTTTTCATGTGCTTTCATGTGCTTTTTCATGTGTCTGTTGGCCATTTGGATGTCTTCTTTGGAACAATGTCTGTTCATGTCTTCTGCCCATTTCTTGATTGCATTCTTTGTTCTTTGGGTGTTGAGTTTGATAAGTTCTTTATAGATTTTGGATACTAGCCCTTTATCTGATATGTCATTTGCAAATATCTTCTCCCATTCTGTCGGTTGTCTTTTGGTTTTGTTGACTGTTTCTTTTGCTGTGCAAAAGCTTTTTATCTGGATGAAGTCCCAATAGTTCATTTTTGCCCTTGCTTCCCTTGCCTTTGGCGATGTTTCTAGGAAGAAGTTGCTGCGGCTGAGGTCAAAGAGGTTGCTGCCTGTGTTCTCCTTTAGGATGTTGATGGACTCCTGTCTCACATTTAGGTCTTTCAACCATTTGGAGTCTATTTTTGTGTGTGGTGTAAGGAAATGTCCAGTTTCATTCTTCTGCATGTGGCTGTCCAATTTTCCCAATACCATTTGTTGAAGAGACTGTCTTTTTTCCATTGGACATTCTTTCCTGCTTTGTCAAAGATTAGTTGACCATAGAGTTGACGGTCCATTTCTGGGCTCTCTATTCTGTTCCATTGATCGATGTGTCTGTTTTTGTGCCAGTACCATACTGTCTTGATGATGACAGCTTTGTAATAGAGCTGGAAGTCCGGAATTGTGATGCCGCCAGCTTTGCTTTTCTTTTTCAACATTCCTCTGGCTATTCGGGGTCTCTTCTGGTTCCATACAAATTTTAGGATTATTTGTTCCATTTCTTTGAAAAAAGTGGGTGGTATTTTGATGGGGATTGCATTGAATGTGTAGATTGCTCTAGGTAGCATTGACATCTTCACAATATTTGTCCTTCCAATCCATGAGCATGGAACGTTTTTCCATTTCTTTGGGTCTTCCTCAATTTCTTTCATGAGTATTTTATAGTTTTCTGAGTACAGATCCTTTGCCTCTTTGGTTAGGTTTATTCCTAGGTATCTTATGGTTTTGGGTGCAATTGTAAATGGGAATGACTCCTTAATTTCTCTTTCTTCTGTCTTGTTGTTGGTGTATAGGAATGCTACTGATTTCTGTGCACTGATTCTATATCCTGCCACTTTACTGAATTCCTGTATGACTTCTAGCAGTTTTGGGGTGGAGTCTTTGGGGTTTTCCACATAAAGTATCATATCATCTGCAAAGAGTGAGAGTTTGACTTCTTCTTTGCCAATTTGGATGCCTTTTACTTCTTTTTGTTGTCTGATTGCTGTGGCTAGGACTTCTAATACTATGTTGAATAGCAGTGGTGATAGTGGACATCCCTGCCGCATTCCTGACCTTAGGGGGAAAGCTCTCAGTTTTTCCCCATTGAGAATGATATTCGCTGTGGGTTTCTCATAGATGGCTTTTATGATATCGAGGTATGTACCCTCTATGCCTATACTCTGAAGAGTTTTGATCAAGAAAGGATGCTGTACTTTGTCAAATGCTTTTCTGCATCTATTGAGAGGATCATATGATTCTTGCTCTTTCTTTTGTTAATGTATTGTATCACGTTGAATGTATTGTATCATGTATTATATCATGTTGAACCAACCTTGCAGCCCAGGGATAAATCCCACTTGGTCGTGGTGAATAATCCTTTTAATGTAGTGTTGGATCCTATTGGCTAGTATTTTGGTGAGAATTTTTGCATCCATGTTCATCAGGGATATTGGTCTGTAATTCTCCTTTTTGATGGGGTCTTTGTCTGGTTTTGGGATCAAGGTAATGGTGGCCTCATAAAACGAGTTTGGAAGTTTTCCTTCCATTTCTATTTTTTGGAACAGTTTCAGAAGAATAGGTATTAATTCTTCTTCAAATGTTTGGTAGAATTCCCCTGGGAAGCCATCTGGCCCTGGGCTTTTGTTTGTTGGGAGATTTTTGATGACTGCTTCAATTTCCTTAGTGGTTATAGGTCTGTTCAGGTTCTCTATGTCTTCCTGGTTCAGTTTTGGTAGTTGATACATCTCTAGGAACGCATCCATTTCCTCCAGGTTATCTCATTTGCTGGCATATAGTTGCTTATAATATGTTCTTATAATTTTTTGTATTTCTTCGGTGTTGGTTGTGATCGCTCCTCTTTCATTCATGATTTTGTTGATTTGAGTCATTTCTCTTTTCTTTTTGATAAGTCTGGCCAGGGGTTTATCAATCTTGTTAATTCTTTCAAAGAACCAGCTCCTAGTTTCATTGATCTGTTCTACTGTTCTTTTGATTTCTATTTCATTCATTTCTGCTCTGATCTTTATTATTTCTCTTCTCCTGCTGGGTTTAGGCTTTATTTGTTGTTCTTTCTCTAACTCCTTTAGGTGTAGGGTTAGGTTGTGTACTTGAGACCTTTCTTGTTTCTTGAGAAAGGCTTGTATTGCTATATACTTTCCTCTTAGGACTGCCTTTGCTACATTCCAAAGATTTTGAACAGTTGTGTTTTCATTTTCATTGGTTTCCATGAATTTTTTTAATTCCTCTTTAATTTCCTGGTTGACCCATTCATTCTTTAGTAGGATGCTCTTTAGCCTCCATGTATTTGAGTTCTTTCTGACTTTCCTCTTGTGATTGAGTTCTAGTTTCAAAGCATTGTGGTCTGAAAATATGCAGGGAATGATCCCAATCTTTTGGTACTGGTTGAGACCTGATTTATGACCTAGGATGTGATCTATTCTGGAGAATGTTCCATGGGCACTAGAGAAGAATGTGTATTCTGTTGCTTTGGGATGGAATGTTCTGAATATGTCTGTGAAGTCCATTTGGTCTGGTGTGTCATTTAGTCTTTATTTCCTTGTTGATCCTTTGCTTAGATCATCTGTCCATTTCAGTGAGGGGGGTGTTAAAGTCCCCCACTATTATTGTATTGTTGTCAATGTGTTTCTTTGCTTTTGTTATTAATTGGCTTATATAATTGGCTGCTCCCATGTTAGGAGCATAGATATTTACAATTGTTAGAGCTTCGTGTTGGATAGACCCTTTAAGTAGGATATAGTCCTTCCTCATCTCTTATTACAGTCTTTGGTTTAAAATCTAATTTGTCTGATATAAGGATTGCCACCCCAGCTTTCTTTTGGTGTCCATTAGCATGGTAAATGGTTTTCCACCCTCTCACTTTCAATCTGGGGGTGTCTTTGGGTCTAAAATGAGTCTCTTGCAGACAGCATATCGATGGGTCTTGTTTTTTAATCCAATCTGATAGCCGTGTCTTTTGATTAGGGCATTTAGCCCATTTACATTCAGGGTAACTATTGAAAGATATGAATTTAGTGCCTTTGTATTGCCTGTAAGGTGACTGTTACTGTATATTGTCTGTGTTCCTTTCTGGTCTATGTTGCTTTTAGGCTCTCTCTTTGCTTAGAGGACCCCTCAGGATTTCTTGTAGGGCTGGTTTCATGTTTGCAAATTCCTTTAGTTTTTGTTTGTCCTGGAAGCTTTTTATCTCTCCTTCTATTTTCAATGACAGCCTAGCTGGATATAGTATTCTTGGCTGCATATTTTTCTCATTTAGTGCTCTGAATATATCCTGCCAGTCCTTTCTGGCCTCCCAGGTCTCTGTGGATAGGTCTGTTGCCAATCTAATGTTTTTACCATTGTAGGTTACATATCTCTTCTCCCGAGCTGCTTTCAGGATTTTCTCTTTGTCTCTGAGACTTGTAAGTTTTACTATTAGATGTCGGGGTGTTGACCTATTTTTATTGATTTTGAGAGGGGTTCTCTGTGCCTCCTGGATTTTGATGCCTGTTTCCTTCCCTAAATTAGGGAAGTTCTCTGCTATAATTTGCTCCAATATACCTTCTGCCCCCCTCTCTCTTTCTTCTTTTTCTGGGATCCCAATTATTCTAATGTTGTTTCATCTTATGGCATTGCTTATCTCTCGAATTCTGTCCTCATGATCCAGTAGTTGTTTATCTCTCTTTTACTCAGCTTCTTTATTTTCCATCATTTGGTCTTCTATATCGCTAATTCTCTCTTCTGCTTCATTTATCCTAGCAGTTAGCGCCCCCATTTTTTTTAATTTTTTTATTGTTATGTTAATCCCCATACATTACATCATTAGTTTTAGATATAGTGTTCCATGATTCATTGTTTATGCATAACACCCAGTGCTCCATGCAGAACGTGCCCTCCTCAATACCCATCACCAGGCTAACCCATCCTCCCACCCCCCTCCCCTCTAGAACCCTCAGTTTGTTTTTCAGAGTCCATTGTCTCTCATGGTTCTTCTCCCCCTCCGATTTCCCCCCCTTCATTCTTCCCCTCCTGCTACATTCTTCTTCTTCTTTTTTTCTTTCTTAACATATATTGCATTATTTGTTTCAGAGGTACAGATCTGAGATTCAACAGTCTTGCACAATTCACAGCGCTTACCAGAACACATACCCTCCCCAGTGTCTATCACCCAGTCACCCCATCCCTCCCACCCCACCCCCCACTCCAGCAACCCTCAGTTTGTTTCCTGAGATTAAGAATTCCTCATATCAGTGAGGTCATATGATACATGTCTTTCTCTGTTTGACTTATTTTAGCGCCCCCATTTTTTATTGCACCTCATTAATAGCCTTTTTGATTTTAACTTGGTTAGATTTTAGTTCTTTTATTTCTACAGAAAGAATTTCTCTAATAACTTCCATGCTTTTTTCAAGGCCAGCTAGTATATTTAAAATCATCATTCTGAACTCTAGTTCCAACATCATACTAATGTCTGTATTGAGTAGGTCCCTGGCAGTCGGTACTACCTCTTGTTCTTTTTGTTGAGGTGATTTTTTTCCATCTTGTCATTTTGTCCAGAGGAGAATAGATAAATGAGAGAACAAAATGCTAACAGGGTAACAACGTCCCCAGAAAATATACTCTAAACAAATCAGAAAAGACCTGAAACCGGGGGAAAAGAAAGGGAAAGAAAAAAAAGAAAAAGAAAAAGATAAAAACAAACAAAAACAGAACAAAAGAAAAAAAACAGAATATGATCAAATATGATTAGGCTGGTGCATAGATCAGTGCCACACACGAGCTTTTGGGTGTATTTTTGTCTGTTAGAAGAAAGTGCCTCCCAAAATTTTAAAGAAAGAAAAACTTATATATGTACAAAAATAAGGGTTAATACGATGAAGGGATGGAATATGACTGTAAAGATGAAAATTATAAAAAATTTTATAAAAGGAATTGATAATATAAGAAGTTGTTTGTAAAAAGAAACAAGAGGATTAAAAAAAAAAGAAAAAAAAAGGAGAGAATGTGCTCAGGCAGGAGAGTAGAACAAAGCCATACACTAGAGATTTAGGGTATATTTTGATCTGTTAGAAGAAACTGTATCTCAAAATTTTAAAGAGAGACAACTTTTATATATATGCCAAAAATAAGGGTAACTACTATGAAGGGATAGAATATGACTCTAAAAATGAAAAATAAAAATGTTTTTTTAAAAAAGGGATTGATAAGATGTTGGTTGAAAAAGGGAAATAGAAAAATTCATAAAAAAACAGTTTATAAAAAAAATTAACTTTGAAAGACTAAAGAATCATGGTAAAAAAGCCATGAATTCTATGTGCAGTACTCCCCTAGCTCTGGAGTTCTGCCATTCTCTTTGATCAGTAAACTTGGTCTTGGCTGGCTGTTCTTGCTGATCTTCTGGGGGAGGGGCCTGTTGCCGTGGTTCCCAAATGTCTTTGCTGGAGGCGGAATTGCCCCGCCCTTGCTGGGTCCAGGCTAAGTAATCTGCTTGGGTTTGCTCTCTGGAGCTTTTGTTCCCTGCAAGCTCTTGGCGCAGCCTTGGAGGATAAGAGTGAAAATGGTGGCCTCCCAATCTCCACCCCGGAGGAGCCGAGAACTTGGGGTCCCGCTCCTCAGTGAGCCCCCAGAGAAAAGCAGTCAGTCACTCCCGTCTCCCCGGTCTCCGGCAGCACTCCGTGCTCACCCGGCCTGGGACCAAGCGTTTCTATCTCTGGCACCTGACCCCGTGTGGAGTCTCCAAACCCAGCAGATCCCTGCGGTGCACTCCGGTGCCGCTCCTCCCAGGGGAGGAAGGGGAGTCTCCGCAGATCTGCTGCTTGTTGGGTCCCTGCTAGAAGAGCAGTGGCCCGACTATGCCACGGATCATGGTTTATGGCAACCCTGAGCTGAGAGCCTGTGCCTCGGCTCTGTCTCTGCAGCCGGCTTCCCCGCTCTGATACCTGGGAGCTCTGCCACACTCAGGCACCCCTGGACTTTCTGTGACCCTGAGGGTCCCAAGACCACACTGTCCCAACGAGGGTTCCACTCCCTGCTTAGCCACTGGAGCGACGTCTCTCAGCGGAGCCACTTCTAAATGTTCCGATTTTGTGCTCCGCGGCTCTATCACTTGCCAGAAGTGGCCGAGGGAGGCCCCCTCCCCCACCGTCTATCTTCCCAAATATCGCCTCGGATTCACTTCTCCTCACGTCCTACCTTCCAGAAAGTGGTCGCTTTTCTGTTCAGAGAGTTGTTGCTATTCTTTTCTTCTATCTCCTGTGGAGTTCGTAGGTGTTCAGAATGGTTTGATCCTTATCCAGCTGAATTTCTGGGACCAGACGAAATCCAGGTCTCCTACTCCTCTGCCATCTTGCTCTGCCTCTATCGACAGGTTTGTTTGTTTTATTGTTTTTTGTTTTTACTTATAAAACAATGATACTGGTAATCATATCAGTTTCATGGCATATTTGGAATGATATGATAAGACACTTGAAGTACCAAGAAGTGACTGGCATACTGAAAGCACTCCATAACTAACAGTTTTCTTCCACCTCGAAGACACTGAATGGCTTTTCTGCATGTCATTCTTTATCCAAACCTTGTAGAGAAGAATGTGTCAGAATGTTTTTAGAGTTCACAGCCAATTAAAGCAGGGGAGTACAGGCAAGAAATAGGCAATAAATATTGAGATGTAAGCAAATATAGAGTGGGTTGGGAGCCCCCAGAACAGTCTTGAGGAATCAGGGAGAACTTCCTGGAAGAGGAAGAAACTGACCTGTATTCTGAATTATAAAGAGGGTGAAGGTGATGATGGGGTGGTAAGGACAAGAATTCAGGGAAGGGGCTCTCAGATCCAAAAACACAGAGGCAACTGAGACCATGGCACGTTTGAACATCTATAGGTGTCAACAGTACATTTGGAGCATAATCTGGGAGGGAGTGGGCAGCAGAAAGAGAAGCCTTCATTTCAATATGCTTTGGTAATGGCGGCTCTTCATTCATCACTGTGGCTTGGGTTTCACTTGTTTCGAATTCATGAAGAGGTATTAAAGGGAAGAGGTAGCTGAAAGAGTTCATGCCTGTGTTTAAATAAAGTCTACCTAGAGCTGAAAACCATCAGCACGGGGTCCACTGCTCCAGCTTGTTAACAACTCTGGATTTCAGGCTTATTGTTCCAGTTAGGCAAGTCCAGTTTTAGATCGATTTTGATAAGTAGCCATGTTTCCTTTGGATGATTGAAGAAATTATCCTCTCAAACTAGATGGCCAAGTGGAACTAAGCTCCAAACTGTGTTGTAAATTCACTATTAGCCCAGGATATTCACAATACCTTTAATAGGAGTAGCTATGTAAAGTGAGGTGGGTCTATCCTAAAAGGCTAGTGTCTGAGGCCAGACTCCATCCTCCACTCACCCAGTTCTGGAGGATTTGCTGGGGAGCAAAGAGCCCCGTGGCCTGTCTACGACATGATTTCCACTGTAAACTTTGTTTTTATTCTCTGTGAAAGAGTACTTTATGCTCTGAACTTTATGAAAGTTGAAAAAAAAATCCATTTGCAGATGAAATTTTTCAAGTTTGGACTCAGCCCAAGTGGGATTAAAAAAAATTGGCAAGCAAAAGTAAAATATTCCAGGAGGCTTTTAGAAATGCAGAGTGTTAACCAAAAAATAATTAAAACTTACAGAGTGTCTGGCTTGTAGACTTCAATGGGGGTGGTGGGCTCACTTATACACATGCCTTGTCCAGGTCCACTACCACACTTCCTGAAATATCATGATAAGCATATATACGACTTTATGCTTTCAAAACTCCTTTGTCTTATTAACTCAGATTTTATCACATTATCACTGTGAGGTAAGCAATGCTAAGAGATGAAGAAATTGAGGCATAGGTAGGTAAAGTGACTTGCCTCATAACAATCATGGCTAATATTTCATGGAAAGAGTATAATCTTTGGAGACAAGACATGGCAGGAATCCATAGATGGTGCTGCTCTTGGATGAGTTGGGATCGAAACCTTGATTACTTACAAACTCTGAGCTTTGACTTATGCATCTGTAAAATGGGATAGTAATATTACATGGAGTGATGTAGGGATTAAATAAGATGGTGGTAGAAATATTCCTTGTAAATTATAGTGTCACTTAAGTATTAGTGATGTTTAATGAAATTAAACATCTAGTTAGGGATGTAAGTGGGAAGTCAACCCATGTCTCTTAAATCCTGAATTAGCATTTCTATTTCCAATGGACAATCATGATCAAGTTTCAATTACCATCATCAGTTTTTGTGGGAACCATTCAGTTCAGCATTCTTCCAAGTTTTAAACAGATTACAGGATCAATTTTAGATTTCTCTCTTAACTCCCCAATCACTTTTGCCCCCGTCAAGTGGGGTTGAACATGATTCATATGGAATGTGCTGTTTTTTTCTCACACCAATTCACTCTGCTTACTGAAGAATGACCTGTTACGTAATTTGGACTGACATTGTTCAATGCTCATGAACTGCATTGCTCTTAGTTAGAGAATACAACCTATATAGAAAGACATCACCCAAGTCCTTAAGTACTCTGTGTTCTCAAAGACATCAAAAGCAAGACACACCTGCTACTCTAAACATCTGCCAAATCATGTCTGCTTTTAAAGCTGTAACAAATGAAGCCAACCAAACCCCCCAAACCAAAAATCAAAACAGTGACCAACCATGCACAGAAAAACCTGAAGTTCCCCAGATGTACCCTATCAAGGAACTGAGCACATAAATATGAGGAACTTCCTATAAATAGATGCTAGCTCTTTATCATTGCCTGTCTCTGATACACAGATTTTAAACATAATGGTATTATGTATGTCTCTGTTTCCCATCTTCTCAAGTAGACTGTGAAGACTGAGACAGGTGTTTCATTAATTCCTGTACCCCCGCAGCACTTGGGTGGGGTTGAGGAAACAACACGTATTAAGCCCATATTTGGTGCCAGGTGCTGTACCAAATCCATCACATTGATTATCTCCTTCATTCTTCGAAATAATCCTTAAGTCGTAGGTATTAACATCATTCCCATTGACAGGTAGAGAAGCAGGCTGGAGAAGGGTAAAATAACTTGCTCAAGGTCACATTTTTAGTAAATGGCATAGCAACAATTCATATTGGGATCTGTTTCCTATTACATCTCTTTGCCTTATACCTCCTTAATGGCTGATAAATAGTAAGTGCTTATGGACACAGCCTGAGTTGTCATATTACCATGCCTGAAATTATGCTTCTATAAGATGCAGCATCGTGGGTAGAATCAGACTTCATGAGAGAATTCTATAAGGGCTAATTCTTAGATGCCAGATCTTGGATCTCGATCATAATAGTCATACACCTTCCACCCATGCAGACAGAGACAAAAGGCATACATTATCATTGTAAATTATAACTTTTATAAGGGCTTTAAATAAATTAATTTGTTTAACCCTTCAAGGTAGGCATCACTGTTAACCTCGATTACACTTATATTACAACTTAGTAAAACGAGGCATGGAAACTTTGCCAAAGCAGAACTGAGATTCAACCTAGGGAGCTCTGGTTCCTTTATGCCTATGGTTCTCAAACTTGATTGTACTTAGAATAATCTGGAAATTTTCTGTACTCTGGGAAGCTCACACCTCACCCCCAGGGATTCAGAGTCAACTGATGGGAGGTGAGGTCCTGGCATTCATTATCTTTTTAAGCTGCCCACGAGATTTTACTGTACAGACAGGGCTGGGAGGCCTGCACTAGACTACACAACCTCTCAATCTCACTGTGTGGAAACCTTGCTCTCTAAGCAAGCCAGAACTGAGAGCATACATATTAATACGCCCACCCTTCTCATTGACTTCTGCAAACCAGGCTGTCTGAAATTTTAATATGAACTGAATTTATAAGACAATTGCTTAAAAATAATTGAACCCACCACTTGAAATGAGAACTTTATGTGGTTTAGGTGCCAGACACCATGCTAGGAACTTTATATGGCTTATTTCAGTCAAGCGCAGAACAGCTCAACAAGGTAGGTGTTATCACTATGAGTCAGGTGTGTCCAACAGATTTCATCTTGCTTCCTTGTAATCTGGTTCACTGCTGGAACTTGAGGTCTTACAAGCTTATTTTCAGTCCTTTTTTGTCAAAAAGTAGTTCTAATGTGTAGTTCATATTAAAAATAAATACCCCCTATTATAGAAAAGCAAATCCATACTTATTCCCCCTCCTTAAGTGCCCCTTCTTGTCCCACTTCCCTCAGCAGCAAGAGCACAAGGAATATTTGTTAATTCCTTTGTGTCAAATATGATGTGCTTGAGGACTGCTCGTATAAGAATCGAATCTTTCTAATTTGGGTGGCCTCTGTGCTTCTAATCTCTTTGGAACCAATATTCATTAGGATTAAAGACCTATTTTTAGCTGTATCCCAGGGTCACCCAGTCTTCAAGTCCAAATGGTAGGATTTATGACACCAGAGATTTATTTATTTTTGTATGTTAATTAATTTCCTTTGATTCTTTTTTTTTTTAAGATTTGATTTATTTATTTATCAGAGAGAGACACAGTGAGAGAAGGAACACAAGCAGGAGGAGTGGGAGAGGGAGAAGCAGGCTCACTGCTGAGCAGGGAGCCCGATGCGGGACTCGATCCCAGGACCCTGGGATCATGACCTGAGCTGAAGGCAGATGCTTAACGACTGAGCCACCCAGATGCCCAGTTTCCTTTGATTCTTTACTGTGGAGGTATAAGGTTACCTTTCTGCCATCTTTCTTTGTAACTTCCTGATCTTCATAAGAGGAAGTGGCTGATTAGAATTTTAACCACAAAGGTGAAAGAATCTGTACAAGAAGGTCTAAAGTTTCCTTAAAATCAAATGTTTTATACTATAGCATATTTTAGATGATTGCATTGGATATTTCCATCTTGATCCATTCAATTTATTGGATATTTAGTTGAATAGATTATATTGAAAAATAACAGGACAGATTCTAAAAACACATATATCTGACTTTTCCTGTGGCTGGGAGAAATTGAGACTGGCCAATTCTAGGTATATTAATTTGTTGTTTTAATTATATTGAATTATATGGAATGTGGTTCAGTAACATTCAAAATGGGAAATGGATGTGTTTTCTGTCCTTTCCTCCACACTGAGGGATCATTAAGATAACAATCTAATAGCCTGGGTGTGTGGGCATCAGAAAAACTTCATTATATTAATAACCACCACTAGTGGCCGTTTATCATACTGATAACCTGCTGTGGCTATAAGAAGAACGAATGATAATTTGTATCGTCAAACCACAGGTGCTTTTTTTAAAAGTCATATGATACAGGGAGTTGACAGAGGTCTGAGTTCAGCTTCTAGAAGCTGCATACAAGGTGCTAGTATGTTCAAACTGCAAGGGACTCAGATGATTTGGACCAACTTCTCTTAGCTTACAGATGAGGAAACTGCCATATACCAAGCTTAAATTACTTGTCCAGGCTCACATGAGATTATCAGGTGGTAAAACAGTAACCCCTGACTCATAACTCAGTGGGTTCTCCCTGCTCACCATTTTGCATTAAGCTGCAATGCCTCCCTGACTCCTTCCCCACATCAGCTTCTTACAGTGATCTCTCACCTCAAGTAAAGGCAAAGATTCGAGCAAGCATGAGATCCAGAGCTATTCCTTATTGCTATTTTTTTGCACCTGAGAGGAGGCTTCACTGATGCTTGATTCTTCCTTCTTTAATAAGGAAAGCCACAGACAAGGATCTCTCTAGTGATTTGCCATTGTTTTATAATTCTCTCATATATGAACTTTCCTTTTTTGTTTATCACAAATGATTATGTAATGATATGCTAGTATTGTGTCACTCTAATGTTCCCAACTGTCAGTAATCCAACATTACCCAATTTTCTTTTCTTAATTTTAAATAAATTTGGGAACTGTTTTAGAGTGTTTCAAGCTATGTTAGTACACTTAGTTCTAGCTCATTGTGGGAAATCCATTCTAGTTTGTAGGTCTCCATGCTTTGGTAAAGGAATAGGAGATTTATATCCTCAGTTACAAAGGATTTTAACCACTAATTGTATGATAGCTATCACACACAACATCAAGGCATGGGGGAGGCATCTTTGGAATTCTCCACTGTTCTTGGAAAGGGAAACTTATGCAATTGTTTTGGCTGAAGCCTGGGATATTATAGCACTGCCTGTGCCTGGTGGGTATCCCTGTCTGCTTCTGGGCTTTAGATGAGGAAGCCCACGTGGCTGGTAGAAGCCCATTTCCCAAAGTGATGCTTTCTATATAAAGGTAATATTTTCATCTTGCATTCATCCAGAGGCAGAAAGACATTATGGATGAGTGCATAGGCAATGACTTCAAATAGTTGAGGTTCAAACCCCTACTCTGTTAACTGCCCAACTAGAGTTGTAAGGATTTAATGAGTTAATATACATAAAGTATTCAGAATAGTGCCTGCACAAGGTAAATGCTCTATGAAAGTGTTTGGTATTAATGATTCCCTTTCATTTCGTTGTTCCATTGGTTCAGAGCACAGACCTGGAGAAAGGTGTCATGTGCTGGCTTCCCACTCATACCTGCATAACAGAGTTTAGAGTTTTAGAGTAACTTGTAAACTCAGTGATTAGGCTCATCTTACCCCTAAATAGATTGCATCCCCAGAATTATCATTCCTATTTTAGAATGAATAATGTCACTCTGAAATTCTTAATGAGTGCAGACCCTCCAGAAGGCTTCAGACCCTCCTGAATCTGACCTCAGCCTGTTTTCTACCTCGTCATCCTAACACTCTGTGCTTTGGCCCTGGTCTTACTCAAATTGAACTGCTCACAGTCCCTGAGTCATAGCACGTGTCTTCACACCATCCTGGATCTGCTATCACTCCTCTGAGTGATTTCTCTCCCTTCTCTGCTTGTTAAACCAAAGTCCAGCTTCCATGGCCCACCTTACAGCTCTACTCCTTTGTCAAACCTCTTCTTATTCCTCCTCTGTCATGGGTGCTTCTCTCCTCTGTATTGTGAAAGCAAAAGAACGTATCATTGTTACTATAACTTTTGCTCATCCACATTCTGTGACAATTATGTGAACCGTGAGTTCCTAAGGTTCTGGACCTGGGACCACATCCTCTTCACTTTTGTACACTCATCCTACCCAGCCCCTAACTCAGTGATGCCCCTAAATGATTACCCAAATACTAATCCATCAAGAAGTCCTACCGATGCCTTCTCCAAAATATTAATCAAACTAATATACCTCTTTCTACCTCAACCTGACCACCGTTACCTCTTACCAGGTCTACTTCCATAGCCTCCTAAATGATCTGCCTGCTTCTATGCTGGCCCCAATTCAGGTTATTCTCCAAACAGCCATCAGAACAATGGAAAATCAAATTATATTACCTTTCTGCTTAATTAATGAACATCCTTAGAAGTGATACTGAAACCTAGATTTTGAGCTTTTGTGCCTTCCTCTCTTTCTCACCTCATCTTGTACATCCCCTCCTGTCTCCTTACTCACTCTACTCTGGGCACACTCGTCCCCTTTCAGTTTCTCAAACAGACTAAACTTTTCTCGACCTCAGCCTCTCGTACATTCTATTCTCTCTGCCTGGAATGCTCAAGCCTTATTATGATTTTTTAATTGCTGGCATTAAGTCTCAGCTTAGAAGTCCCCTTCTAAGGAAGATGCTCCTGACCCTCCATCTACACTGAGGACTCTCTTCCATCATGTAATTCCCTATATCATGTAATCTAATACCTCATTATTTGTTTCACTGTACTCATAATGATTGGTAATAATTTGTAACATATGTTTTCTGGTGGTTTATTGTTTGTGTTCCTTGCTAGACCAGAAACTCTGTGATGGCAGGAATGAAGTCCACCTTGTTATAATTCCCTTCTCAAGGCCAGTCACAGAGCAAGAGAGAAATGACAGCGAAAGAGTTCATGAGTGGCCTTGGAAGCCTTAAGAATTCTCGGTCTAGGGGGGCACCTGGGTGGCTCAGTCGGTTAAGTGTCTGCCTTCGGCTCAGGTCATGATCCCAGGGTTCTGGGATCGAGCCCCATGTCGGGCTCTCTGCTCAGCGGGAAGCCTGCTTCTCCCTCTCTCTCTGCCTTCAGCTCCCCCTGCTTGTGCTCTTTAAAAAAAAAAAAAAAAATAGAATTCTTGGTCTAGGAATGGGAACCAGAGTGCACCTGGTCAAAACCCTTCATTTTACAAATGAGAAAATCAAGACCCAGGACTTGTAATGAGCTCTCCTGAGGCCCCCCAGCCAGTGCCTGCCTGGCATCTCCTGGTGTTTGGGGTATCCTTCATTATCAAGTTGTCTTGCCCTAGGCTTCTGGAAACTAGGCAATAACTATAGATCGTTAATGAAATAATCTGACAGGAAAACCAAATTCTTCATGCATTTCAACCTTTCACTGAGAAATGAAAGCAAAGCCTAAGGAAATGCCATCTGACTAATTTCTAACCAAGGCAAATCTTCTCTCTTAGTCACCCCTAACAAAAATGTCAATGTTCTACAAGCGTAGTGAAAGCTGCCAAGGTCTATGGCTGCTTCCCAGATCTGCTCTGCCCTACAAGGGGATCTGGGGTGCACTGCAGAGCAGGGTGGCTTAGTGTTTCCTGGGCAAGCAGAGAAAAACTAGCACCTTAAACAGACACCCCCTTTCTTTTCCTAGGGAAAGTTTCTACCATCCTCTCTGGCCGTAATGTTAATTTAGTGTATTCACATTCCTGTTTCTTTCCCTCACTAGGTCTTAGTTTTCTTCTTTCTACACTACAGTGGTTGATATTGGGGTCCTTCAGCCTTGGTATTCTATAATTTTGCTTTATAGAGTTAGTTCTCAATCTTGAATTTTTCTTAGATCTACCATATGCAGGAAACCAGATGATCACTTCAGCTCCTATTAGCATACCAGTAACATCCCCTACTGTCCTGAACAAATGTGAGGTGCCAGTGAATCCTGGAGCTAACACCTCCTGTTTTATGCTCCCGAGGACTTCACTGTCTTTGCTAGATCAGGATATTCAGAGGGAGAGAAGGACATTCTCAAAGCTGATGATGGGGCTCGTGACAGGCAATGCAGGGTAGTCTGACTAACTGATCGCAAGGAGCCTTTCTAGGACTGCCAACAGTGCCTACCAAATGCCAAGTCACCGAGGCACTTGTTATTTAATCTACAAATATGTACTAAGCAACTCTTAGGTGATATGCATTGTGCTAGGTACTGAGGAATCAGAAATAATTAGAAAATGATCCCTGCCTTCTAGAAATACACAATCTCATTCTCATGGTGAGGTAGGCAGGTGAGCTATTACCATGCAGCCAGATGGGCACATGAACAAAGCAGCTTTTTCTTGGCTTGCTCACAGGAAAGGGTGTCACTAACTCCATCTGAGACCATCAGAATTGGCTTCTCAGAGTGGGATATTTGAACTAGCTCAGGTAGGTTAAGAAAGAGTCTGCTTGGTAGATAGAGAGGGAATCCACACCATATGGAGAAGCAGCAGTGCACAAAAGCACTGAGTTTGGGTTTGGGATCTTTTATTTTTTTTTAATTTTTAAAGATTTTATTTATTTGAGAGAGAGAGTGAGAGAGAGAACACAAGAGTGGGGTGAGGGGCAGAGGGAGAAGCAGACTCCCTGCTGAGCAGGGAGCCCCATGTGGGACTCGATCCCAGAACTCTGGGATCATGACCTGAGCCGAAAGCTGATGCTTAACTGACTGAGCCACCCAGGCGCCCTGGCTTGGGATCTTTTAGAAATGGTGAGGAAAGTGAGATGATTTTGTGGTGACATTAAGGAGGGGAGAAGATGAAGAAGAGAAGAGTGGAGATGAGGCCAGAGGAGCAGGCTGCAGTTGGATTGAGAAGGGTCTTATATACAATGTTAATGGGCTTGGACTCCATTCTACACATGAAAGTGGAGATCTGGATTAATGTGTGGTGTGTGCATGTGTGTATGTGTGCACAGACAATATAATCAGGTTTGATTTTTTAGGAAGATAATGGCAGCAAGGGAAGGATGGGAGAATGTGAATTAGAGAGGCACGGAGAACACAGCTTCTGGGGAACAGTGAACATTCTGGTAGTTACATTGCTGAAGAGTAAATGGGGAGGCAAGCTTTGGAAAAATGTTTTGGAGTCGATCAGTGAGTGCAAGGTCATGTATTTGTACTAAGGAGTTTGTGTCAAAAGATACAGCTAGGGAATGTTACTCATAGCTTTGCTCCTGTGGCTTGTATGACAGTTATTAATGGGGCACATACTGGGAGCCCTGCATGGCACTGAATTGTGTGGATTGAAATAATCTATGCTGAAGACGGGACTTTTCTACAGAAGGCAAAGCTCCCTACCTCCTATATATGCTTATGGCTAAAGTCATGTCATGCACCAAGGAGTGCATGGTTGACATTCTCTGACCATGCAGCTTGGACAAACTTCTGGCATCTCAGAGCCTCCATTAGCCACTCCCGCAGGAAAGCTAACCTCACATCTGGCTCCATCACTGTTGGAGAGAAGAAGCTCAATTGCATTCTCCAGCAGCAGGGTAATACAACTGTGCTCCTGAATGTAACAGGGACAAGAGGACCAATGTGAAATCCGGACCTTTGGAGGAAAGAATGCATAATTTAAAAATGAATAAACAGAATTCTTCTATCTTCTTCTCATTGGCAACTCATCTGAAGCCCTTGACTCAGCACTAGTAGGTCTAAATGCTCATGCCTGCCCATCCCTCTCGGCGGTGATTGATTGCATTGTTGGCTGTTTTCGCTACATGAATGTGGGATCTTTGGAGTGCCTAATTCCTCACAAGTTCCATTTGAGGGTGGAAGAGGTAGAGCAAGCTATAACCAGTAGACGGCCCAGTGACTCAGGAGCTTAAGCATTTAACTAATTAGTAAAGAAAAATGTGGCAAAGATTTGCAGTTAATAAGAATGAAAGAAGAATCACCGGGGCCTGAATTATGCAAGCTTCTATTTCCTTTTGGGACCATATCAGAACTTCAGGAGAAGAAAGGCTACCTTTTACCTTTGAGGAATTCTCAGAGCTTTTTTTTTTTCTTTCATTGGTGACTGACAAAGGGAACATTTCAACACCTCTGAAAAATGCCTCATCATTTCCTCTTGGGAAATCTGGGTGCTTTTGAATGAATTCACGTTAGGAATGTGGATCCCTATCCATGAGGGTCCTTTTTAACCAAAGGCTGCTACCAAATTTAAGTGCTGGTTAGAAAGAGCAGAGCACCTGCCTTCCCTGGGCATCCTATGACCTTTATTTATCCTTCGAAGGCAGGGAAATGTAATAATTGAGAGCACAGTCTTTTGTCAAATGAGTTCAAATCCCAGCTTAACCTCTTTCTAGTTATAGGACTGTCCTCTCTGAGCCTCAGTTTTGTCATCCCTAAAATGGGTCTAATTACATCTACTTTCCAGGGAGTTCGAAGGATTAAATAACAACATGTGAAAAATATTTAACATAGTGTAAGGCACACAATATTTGTTCAATGTCACAGTTGTGATCATTAACAAAAATAAAAGAGATAGAAGATGCACACTGACATTGTTTGTTAACATTTATAGTGTAATCAACTCAGTTTGTAAACGGGATTTCTCCAAGTAAAGGGAAAATTTTGATTTCTACTTTTATCTGAGAAAAATGCTAGGTTGAAAAAAGTTACATTTATGAATGATACTTTCTCATGTTGAAGAAATATAGCATTTTAATACCTTATTTTTAGACTTTTTAAATTTAGTTTTTGTTTATTTTCCCTGTCTTATTTCAGAAAAGAATTTCAAAGTAGCTTATAAACCTTTAAACAAAATAAGACAAACTGAATTATGATTAACTTTTTTCACCTGTAATTTGTTTTCA
This sequence comes from Phoca vitulina, assembly GCF_004348235.1. Taxonomy (NCBI): domain Eukaryota; kingdom Metazoa; phylum Chordata; class Mammalia; order Carnivora; family Phocidae; genus Phoca; species Phoca vitulina. Next base: position 21,629,113 of record NW_022589721.1, on the reverse strand, counting down.
TTTATAATCTTAACAACATTTTAAAAAGTTGCATAATTCCCCAATTGAAAAATAGGCATTGCTCAACATGTATTTACTGAATTGAAATGAGCAGAAAGAAAAAATTCAATAAATGTTTTTCTTTGAGAACTTTTTCTGTTTTGTCAACATATAGTTCTTAAAATTTGACTATCATATGGATTTAAACTCAGAAATAATGAGATTTCTTTTTATTACTTAATGCTCATGTTAATCTACTTTAAAATTAATTTTTGGGGTGCCTGGGTGGCTTAGTCGGTTAAGCAACTGATTATTGGTTTTGGCTCAGGTCATGATCTCAGGGACGTGAGATGGAGTCCTGCCTCAGGCTCCGTGCTCTGACAGGAGTCTGCTTGAGATTCTCTCTCCCTCTTCCCCTCCCCACTATGCTCTCTCTCTCTCTCTCAAATAAATATATCTTTAAAAATATAAAATTAAATTAATTTCGACACATTAATTATTTTGAATAGGTACTAAGTTCACATGGCTCAAAATTGGAAAGATACATACAGTATCCATGGAAACTTCTCTCCTATTCCTATTCTTCAGCCACTCACATCTTCTACCCAGAGGCAACCTATGTTACCAGTTTCTGGTTTTGATCCACTGTTGAAGTTTGTAAAAGAACACCACGTCAAGGTTAGCATGTAGAAGAGTGACCACTGCTTGCCTTTGAGATTAGAGAAGTGTGGGTTCCATCATGGATTCTTCTCCTTAGTAGCTTCAGGTCTTTGAGCAGGGGGCTTACCATCTCCACGATCCAGTCTCTAACTCTGTAAATGAATAAACTCTTTGCAGGGAGGTTAATGAGGTTTAAATGAGAGGATATATGCAACCACTGGCACACAGCAGGCCCTCAGCAAATACCACATTCTTCCATCTTCTGTGCATTTCAGTCTTCGGATCTAAAGCTTCTTTGATTTTTATGTGCCTTAGTGACTTGAATGTATATTTAAAACTTTTAGGCTGGTCATTTGAAAGATGAGGGAAACACAGAGGTATTTCTTCATCCTCTGATTTCTAGGGTTGCTGAATGAATGTTGATGCATTTATTGATTTAAGATCCATGGCCTTCTGTGTATTCTTCATTGCTACGGGTTTCCTTTCTCCTCCAGCTGCATCCTTCTTATTCTTACTCACACAACTCTAATGCCATTGGCTTTAGAAAATCCTACACTTGCCAAATGGAGCAGGAATTGGATTTCCTTTTGTTCAAGCCCACCTTTCTCCTACAAATATAATGGACTCTACAGTGTGGTGGTTATGTGTGTTAGTTTTGGAGGTACACAGACCTAGGTTGGAATCTGGACTTTGTCACTTTCCAGCTAACTAACCTTAGGCATCTAAATTACTGTATCTAAACCTCAGTTTTCTCATCTGGAAAATTAAGCTAGAAATACCTCCACCCCTGGGATATTTGAGGGTGAAAGGAAAAATATAATAAAAGCACCCAATATGTAGCAAGTGACCAATAAACTGTGGCTTTTGTAATTATTATTCTGAGACACAGAAGAGGCCTAGACACTTTCCAAATGTTCTGCCCTGTCTGGCCAGCAAAATGGGGGCTTACAGATATGCAAATAGCTAGTGTTTTATAGTGGTGGTTAATGATACATGGTATTTCCATTTGCCATTTGTATTTTGTTTCACATGATGGTCTTCAATGCATCACTGAATAAGCATTGACTGTTTTCATTCATGAGGATAGGGCTAGAACTAAGCATAGTGGACCTGCCCCTGTGTTGAAGAAGAGTACATCAAATCTACTTGTAAACTTAGCTTCTTGATTGTACCATGGTTGCTTACATTTCTTTCTTTCTTCCTCCCTCCCTCCCTTCCTTCCCCTCTCTCTCTTCCTTCCTTCCTTCCTTCCTTTCCCTTTCTCACTCCTTCCTTTTGTTCCTTTCATAATGTTATATCTATTGTAGAGAACAAATAATAGACTGGTTCTGCTTTTGAAGAAGGTACAAGGGGAGAAAAAAAGCATAGTTTACTAGATGTCATTCACATGCCAGTCCTGGTACTAGACACACTTTCTACAGTTTCTCATTTAGTCTTCATAGCAGCCCTGGAGGAATTAGTTGCTCAGAAAGGGTAACCAAGTTGTCCAAAGTCACACAGCTAACTAGAAAATCTGGGATTTGAAAATAAGATTGTCTGATTCCATATGTAATTGGTAGATGTGGGGGTAGTATGTGTATATATGTGTGTGTGCATGTGAGTGTGTGAGAGTGTGTGTGTGTGTGTATGGAAAATACCAAATATCACAACTTTCCTGCAGACACTAGATCACCCTTACGCAGACTGTGATGGTGTCTCTTGTTCTCAGTTCTTGCACTTGTAGAAAGTAAAGGAGTTTGTGCATCCAATAGCCTTCACTGCTCTTCCCCTTGCTCTGAGGTTAGATAATAATCTTCATATCTTTCCCATGGGGCTTCCAGGCTTGGCATCTGCTCACTCTTGATGTATGCTTGCCTCATCACCAAACAGGGTGGCCCAGCAAATGTTTATTTAATGGATGAATTAATAAATAAGTGAGAGAGTGAAGGAGAGTGGCTGACATCAGGTCATTTATATCTTGGCCTTTGTCTTGCCCTTCTGGATTTGTGATATTGGCTTCTAACAGACATTCAAAACCTCTCTTTCATTCATCTGCTCCTCTAAGTTACCCCTCCATACACATGCACAAAGATGGGGAAGAAGGCTAATCTGGGCATTCAGTTTTGGAATGATGATTGAGAGGTTTCAGAGAAGTGGAGCCCTAGAGATTGGATTAGAATCTTTCTGGGTAGATGTAGATATGACCTTTAAAAATGGAAAAGTCCAAATTCCATGAAAAATAGAGGAGTGGGGTTTTGGTCCACTTTAATTTAATTTAATTAATTTAATTTCCTTTACTTTGTCTAGGAACAAAAGGAATTTTCCATGTAGTCTATCTGTTTTATTGGAGTTTCACATTGGGGTTTGGGGCTAACAATCCAGTTAATATTTATTACTTTTCCTTGCTCTCAGAGATATAATGGGAAGGGATGGTCATGAACAATGGTGATATTCAGATATTTACAAGTTCCTGGCCAAATATCATATCTTTCGACCCTGGTATCCCAGTCTCACCCATACCCTAAATGGCATTTCTCAATGTTCTATTTGATTATTTGGAAGCCATGAGCCAACCATATTCTCCATGCCTACATCTTCATCTCATTTCTGCTAAGATAGTGTTAAGATTTAATCTGTGGGATTCTGGGAAAGAGAAGTTAAGGCATTAATCCCATTAATTGGATGATTTGGATCTCAAACTGATTTATTAACAAGTATTACTTGTTTTGACCACTTTTTTCTTTTTTTGAGGGGGAACTTCTCAGACTTTGCCCTTTCTCCACTGCATCTTCCCCCCTCAACAGATATTAAACTTTGAGGAAACATACTAATAGAGAAATCAATTAGTTCTCTTAGTGGTCTCACAATGTGATTCCTGGGAATTGTTGATTCACCAGATTAATCTTGGTCAGGTGTTTACTTAGCACTTAACCCATCAATTCCCTAAATTCCTTTGGGTTTAAGATCCATTGGCAATAAATACACTAAGATATAAGCATGGTGAGTTTGCAGAGAATGCTGTGGATCTGCTCTCTCTGGGGTACATGGAAAAGTCCTTAATTGCAGTCCTGATCTACCATTTACATAGTAAATTCTCTATAATCATTTGCCTTGCTCAGGTTGGTGATTTTAGTCTCTCATCTCTGAATGACTGAACATGTTTAATTCCCATTTTAATCATATTACCCGGATGAGCAAAAGTAGTTCTAGACTGATTTATGCATTTTAGCTGCCAAGGAAAAAAACCCAATCAACATGATGCTTAACCTATTCTGAGGGCAGCTACAGGCCATAGGCATTGGTGTTCTTGCAGACTATGAGATATTTTATGTTCTGATAAGGGATAAAAATTCCTGTCGCAAATGGCTCCCCATCATACTGAGATCTTGCAACAATAACATTACTGATTCAGACATTAATCTTAAGTATCTAGGGAGCCCTAAAACATTGTATCCCACTAGCAAGGACCATGGTAATTGCCACGTAAATTCCCTCCATAATCTGGCTCTTATTATGACCAGCCAGCCAAGGTTTACCCTTAAATCATCTTGGTTGAACAGAGCCTTGTAGAAACACTATCACCTACACATACCTCTGCTTCTTTTCATTAACCTGTTATCCTCTTTACAAATGGGGTTCTTCACCCACTCCCTTCCTCCAGATTAGTAATGCCCTTTTAAGTAAACAAACATGAAATTTCAAAGGGAAACAGGAGCAATAATCATTACCAGCTGCCATGTTAAGCATTGCGAAAATGTTCACGATTCACAGAGAAAAATCCATACTGCTCTTTGAAGGCACTCAGGCCTTTAGAACTGGATAAATGTATAACTTCCAGGCCAGGCTCCATTCTGTTTCAACAATAAGTCCTGAACCTTGGGAAAGGTGCTGAGAAATGAACTTTGGTTTTTCTCCACAATCCATCTGGAGCATTCACTGACGATATTGACTTTGAAGTGAGCCTGACCTGGCCAACCCTACCGCTCACCAGCTTGGGTAAGTTACTAATTTGTCTATTCATTCAGTCCACAAATACTCTATTTTGTATACTTGCTAGGCACTGCCTACACAAAAAAAACCAACCAAACAAACAAACAAACAAAAAAACCCAAAAAATAAAAAATCCCAACAAAAACTCCCCAAAAAAGATAATGGGAAACTCAGAAAAAAAGTTAACCAGATTTGGAAGGTCAAGGAGGGCTTCTTAGAGGAAACAATATCTAAGATAAGACATGGAAGATGAAGAGGATTAGTCCCAGTTTTCTCATCTGTGAAATGGTCATGATACACCCACCTTGAATGTAGTTCTAATGTTAAATGAGATGACGGTCCTTAAATGCACAACTGCAATGGACTCAGATTTGGCATCTGATGAATCTTACCAGTGTTTTTATCTGGTTATAACAGTCACATTTTTCAATGTATACAATTTGGAAATGGCACAGAAATATTAAAAAGGAAGAAAATAAAAGCCACTTTCCCACATCTTAAAAATGTTTACCTCTTCTCAACACTTTAACATATTTCCTTTCAAACTTTTTTGTTCCTTTGTATACTCACATTTTGGGTGTTATCCTTTTAATGTATTTTGGATCCTTATTATTTTATAGTTAGCTGTGTATCATAAGTATTTTCCCACATCATCAAATAGTCATTGTAAACATTATTTTCAATGGCTATGTATTACAACAAATGGGTTTATTATAATTTAGTTAATAATTCACCTATTTCTGTTCATTTAGGCTGTTTTCAATTTGTAGTCATTATAAATTGAATTTTAGACTATTATAAATCATGCTTAAATGAACATCTTTGTGCATAAATCTTTGTGCCTATTTTTGATTATTTCCTTAGGCTAACTTCCCAGAAATAGAATGGCTGGGTCATAGGCTATGAATATTTTTAAGGCTCTGTAGTAATATTGCCAAATTGTCTTCCAAAGGGGTTATAACAATTTACATTCTGACGGGGAGTGAATGAGCTGGCCTATCTCCACATGTTCTCGCCAGTGAAAGTGGAGTTACCATTACTGTTCTTATTACCATGTGCCATTAGGTCCTCAGGGGCATAATAGGCTTTCAAAATTCAACTAGATTTTTTTTTTTTTTTTGCCTTTAAATTTAAGAGCAGTACCTGTGTTTTATAACTACTGGGAAAATAGAGAAAAATAATGAAACAAACAAACAAAAGAAAACCAAAGTATGAACAATCCCACCAATCAGAGATAACCACTCTCAAACCAATATTTCTAAATTGTAATTCCAATGTAGATGTGTTTTCATAATTGTTCTTCTGCATGTCATTAACATTCTTTTTAAAATGCCATTTTAAAAAATTGCCTGTAAACCATTTCTCTGATAAATCCTTTTTTTTTTTTTTTTTCCTCCCAGCTCTGGGGATGTTAGGAATGAAACATCTTTATCAAATTCTATAGACTAGGGTTTTTCAACCTTGGCCCACTTTGGACCTGATAATTCTTTGCTGTTGAGGGCTGTCCTGTGCACTACAGAATGTTTAGCAAATCCCTGGCTTCTACCCACCAGATGCCAGTAGTACCATCCCATCCACGCCCAGACTTAGGGCAACCAAAGATATCTCCAGACATTGCCAAATGTTGCCTGGATGGCAAACCTACCCCAGACCCCAGACAGATGCCACTGGACGATACCCACCGTCCTATGCTTCTGTAATGGCCATGATCAGCTTGGACTTAAACGACTCCAGTGAGGGCACATTCAAAACCAGCTGAGATGGCACATTCAAATTTTGGACAGCTCTGCCCCCAAAATGCCTCCTTTGTTAACTGTTTCCTTTGCTCTAAAGAAGCTTTTTATCTTGATGAAGTCCCAAAAGTTCATTTTTGCTTTTGTTTCACTAGCCTTTGGAGATGTATCTTGAAAGAAGTTGCTGTGGCCAATGCCGAAGAGGTTACTGCCTATGTTCTCCTCTAGGATTTTGATGGATTCCTGTCTCACATTGAGGTCTTTCATCCATTTTGAGTTTATCTTTGTGTATAGTGTTAGAGAATGGTCGAGTTTCATTCTTCTGTATATAGCTGTCCAATTTTCCCGGCATCTTTTATTGAAGAGACTGTCTTCTTTCCATTGCATATTTTTTCCTGCTTTGTCGAAGATTATTTGACCATAGAGTTGAGGGTCCATATCTGGGCTCTCTATTCTGTTCCATTGGTCTATATGTCTGTTTTTGTGCCAGTACCATGGGGCATAATAGACTTTCAAAATTCAACTAGATTTTTTTTTTTTTTGGTGATCACTGCTTTGTAATATAGCTTGAAATCACGCAATGTGATGCCTCCAGCTTTTTCTTTTTCAACATTTCCATGGCAATTCGGGGTCTTTTCTGATTCCATACAAATTTTAGGATTGTTTGTTCCAGCATTTTGAAAAATGTCATTCTGAAAAAAGAATGAAAAAAAATGAACTGATCGGGATGATGTTGAATGTATAGATTTCTCTGGGCAGCATAGACATTTTAACAATATTTATTCTTCTGATCCATAATGTTTTTCCATCTTTTTGTGTCTTCTTCAATTTCTTTCATGAGTGTTCTGTAGTTCCTAGAGTATAGATCCTTTACCTCTTTGGTTAGGTTTATTCCGAGGTATCTTATGGTTTTTGGTGGTATTGTAAATGGAATCGTTTCTCTAATTTCTCTTTCTGCAGTTGCATTGTTAGTATATAAGAAAGCAACTGATTTCTGTGCATTGATTTTGTATCCTGCCACACTACTGAATTGCTGTATGAGTTCTAATAATTTGGGGGTGGAGTCTTTTGGATTTTCCACATAAAGTATCATGTCATCTACGAAGAGAGAGAGTTTGACTTCTTCTTTGCCAATTTGAATACCTTTTATTTCTTTTTGAGACTATGGACTCCGAGAAACGAACTGAGGGTTTTAGAGGGGGTTACCCTTGTGATGGGTATTAAGGAGGGCACGTACTGCATGGAGCACTGGGTGTTATACGCAAACAATGAATCATGGATCACTACATCAAAAACTAATGATGTACTGTATGGTGACTAACATAACATAATAAAATAAAATAAAAATTTTAAAAAAATGCATCCTTACATGAATCTTAGTCTTCCTGAACTTTCTAGTCATTATCTTAGCTTTTCATATATATATATATGTATATATCGTTTATCTTTTGTACAACTCTTTCCAATACTAGAAGACTACTAACATCTCTAAAGGACCCCCCTTTTTTTCCCCATCACCGAGACATCCTTTCAATCCTCTTCCAACATTGTCTCCATCTTCTGAATGTGTCTCTCTTCTGGTCTTTTACTGTCTTTTTTGGTGTGGCATCGAATGTGAGCTGAGCAGAGCAGAATACAGCAAAGCAGGTTTTTCCTGCCTCTATCTCACTCCACAGACTATGACCCTTATGAAATTGCCTTTATTCAAGCATTTTTGATCCACCAAAATGGAAACTTCATATTCTAAGGCCTAACATATTTCCATGTATTCAAACATCAAATTTATCTTTTTGGAGACTATATCACATCAACAACTCATATTTCGTTTACTGCTGACTAGAGACTCTAAAGTTGTTCACAAATCCCCCAACTTGGCTTGTCTGATTAAGCTGAGATTCAGCTGTCCCATTATTAATGACCATGTGCCCCACAGAAACTAGATAGAAAAGTATAGAAATACAGAGTGATCGACTAGGAAGGGACCAAAGAAACCATTTGATTTCACATTCTCCTTTTATACATGGAGGGTACCAAGGCTCAGAGATAAAATGCTTGTCCAAGTTTCACAGCTACTGACTCCTAGTAAGATTTCATCTGGAAGCCTGATTCTCAGACTGCTGATCTAAGGACACCAAGAGAAACAGTGGAATGGGTTAAGAAAAAGAATACATATGTGTGTAAGTATTCTGTTAATGTGGATGGATTAATAGAGCAAGGAAAGAATGATGGACTAGCAGGCACAACCTACAAGAGTGAGGTCTGCAAAGACAGAGAATTGATGAGAAACTCAGGAAATTAATTAATATGTTTTGATGATGGCGGCCAAAGACAGTAAACTATATTTGACTGGGCAAATCTGAATGGGAAAAGGAATGGGGTCGATTGAATCCTGCCCCTTCTAAGTGTCTGGGTCCTCCCTTTCAATACAACCTCTTTAAATTAATCTCATTAATTGACCACAGGAGTCTTGGACAGACAGCTGTTATTGCTACTCTGGATCTCTGAGTAAATTAATCCTAGTCACACGAGCCCCCTGCATTTCCCCATCTCTTCTACTTCTTCCCTTGTCTTCCTCTAGCTGGTCCAGGCTCCGTGCCACTAGAAAGAGAAAACAATTTCTAAAATGTGCATTTGATGAATTTAACCAAAAAGTCATTGCCACCATCAACTTTAAAAACAATAATAACAATTTAAAACAATCCTCACTATTTTGTTTCTAACTACTTCGGTTTCACAAGCACCTATCAAGTTCAATAAATGGACAATATACATAAACAATGTGGATATTTCACAAGACACTTGCACACTTCTCTCCCCTCCCCGCAGCCTTTTCCCTGTCAACTCATAAACTTTGTACGAGCTTTGTGACTCAGCATACCTGTGACAATAACTATATGGCCCTTTATAGATATCAACAGGATGTTTGATTTAGGTTAGCCATGAATAAATACTGATATCACTAATCCTAAACATCACAAGTAAGATAAAAATAAATATTCTGACCTTGCGGTGAGTGAGTAATTGGACATGAATTACATTTGTCTTTTTGATAATGATGCAAAGCAGAATGGCAGAGTGAGGGGACATCCTGTATTTATGTGCTTCCATGACAATGGGTAATTAAGTGGAGTTGAATAGTTTAAGGTCAAACTGTAGTTCTTCCCCTTGATTTGCTGCTTTCAGGAGCACAGCTGAGACCAAAGGGGTAAACAGCGATGCCCTCCAATGGCCAGGATGTTTAGGAACATGGGTTTTAGAATCAGGGAGAAAAATTGCTCTTGGATTCCTGCTCTGTCTAGCCTACTGGTTTGTATGGGCTCAGATGAGATGAAATATGACCATGTCATACAGTAGGAGACACACACATGGTAGAAATTAATAGCCTTGCTTCCCTATGGGTAAGTGAAATTTCTGATTCCATTTCTTTAGGTAAATGATTCCTAACCCTTTAAAGTGGTCATGCACCTTTCTGAAAATATGATGAAGACTATGGGCCTTCCTCCCAGTGGAAACACACACATAAGTACACCACTTATGCACACCCAAGCACATGCAAACTCACACACACAACCCATACATATCACACACCTTACATATACCACACATGCACACACGTGCATGCAATCACACATATACCCCCCACATAAACACATCACACACCCTACATATACCACACACACACATGTAATCACACATACACACCATACATATCACACCCCACATATACCACATATGCACACACATGTGCATGCAATCACACATATACCTCCCACATGCACATACACACATCACACACCAAACATGCACATGCATGTATACACACTCTTATATAACGTTCCAGAAGGTTCTTAGAACTTCAGCAACCTTATCCCTTTCAAGACTCCCTGAAAACTAGAAAAGGAACTTGATCCAAGGTGTTTTGGGAGCAAAAAGCTTTAGATCCAATATCCTTTATCAAATGTGTCAGTATTTCCTAGTCTCTTCCCATTTACAAAACAAAGCTGAAAAAAGTCTACTAGCTTGCCCAAAGTCAGGGCTGGCTCATGGGCGTGGGACCTGTGCAGACACACCAGGAGGGCCCTGCACTTAGTAGGACCCACACTTGGCCTTATGCTCTCCTGTCCCTGACTTGACATTTTGAAGAGCAGGCCCCACATTTTCCTTCTGCCTGGGGCCCCATGGAGTTATGGAGCTGGTGGTTCCCAGGGTCACAGTTACTCATCCAGCGGGTTGCCAAGCAGAAATTCAATCTCTCCCCACCTCTGCCTCCCCCACCCAGCCTTCTCCAGCATACCCATTCCTCTTTCCCTTTATTTCCCTCCATCACACTCATCCTCATTTCACAGAGAAATTGTATAGGTTTATTGTTTGATTCTCTAATCAGCTCCACGAGGGCAGGGCTTTGATTTCTGCCGTACACCAGGCCTAGTAAAGTGCCTGGCACATGGCCAGTCCTTCATAAATAGGTGTTGAATGAATGAATGAATTCAACCCAGGCACCTTGAGAGCCGAGCATACTTAACACTTAACCAGTTAACACCATGAGCTACCATCCCATTGTCCCTCATTACAGCACCACCCTGTTCACTGAGAAAATTCAGAATTCTCTGGGAGTCAGCGGATACACATGACTCTCTTTGAAATAAGGATCTGTGCATTTGACTGGAGGAAAAATAGGAGGCACTTTTCATGAAAACAAGCTTAAATTTTGCTGTCACACTAGATTATTAGAAGAGTAGAGAGGAAAAAAACCCCAACACTTCTTAAATACCTACTCTGTGCTAGGAGATAGGTACTTAAAAGTATTTTATTTTATTCATTTAATTTAATTATCTGTCAACACACTTGTGTATGCTTTATTATCTCCATCTTATGGAAAAGGCTCAGAGGTGAACCCTCCCTCACCCCAGCTTCCTCAGTCAACAAGGGATGAACATATAAATTTGCCATCACCAAATGATGATGGGTACAACTTGGGAAGCTCACATCTTTCTGGAAATAAAATAGAGGATTAGTTTGGGAGCCAGTTTTCCTCCCTGTCTTTTTCTGGGTTTTGTTTTCTTTGGTAAGAGTTAAGGAAAGGGGGTCAGGAGGCAATATGGTGTCAGTTATTCACTTCCTCCTGTATTCATTTACTTAGGATTTATGGTGCCAGGCTCTGTGCTGGCTGCTTGTGGGGGATACAGAGGTGAATCAGACACTGTCCTGTTCTCAAGAAGGTCACTGCTTCCCGTTGGCAACAAAATATTCACTCATTCCATAAACATCCCCTTAGCACCTACACTGTGCCCAGTACAGGGATAACTGACAAATGGAACATCACCCTTTTCCTCATGGAGCTCCCAGCCTGGGAGGGAGGCCCCTGACTTCCAACTAACATAATGATCAAAATGCAGAAGCTATTGTAAGTGGTCTATCTTTCTCCCAGCTGTATCCCCAGTGCCTATTGCAGTCCCTGGCACATACTAGGTACTCAATGAATATTTGTTAGGAGACTGAAGTGCTCCAGTGCCATCATATGTAAAGGACTATGGGCCCCGTGTGGTGGGAGATAGTATCTGAGAGAGAGGTGATATCAGACAGGTGATATTTGAGCTTTTCTTAATTAAGAATGTCTGCACTTTCTTCATGCTTCACAACCAGTTTGCAGAATGCTTCAATATTCAGGAAAGATGATGTAAGTTTAAAGATGGTTTTCCTACAGTGTTCTTTGAGTTAAGTATTTCGCAGTTTCCTCATGGTTCTATAACCACTTCTGATAATGCTTCAATATTCAGGAAAGATGATGTTAGTTGAAGGACCATTTCCCTACAGTGTTGATTCTTAGAGATAAGTATGTGGCACTTTCCTCATGCTTCCACAACCACTTCTGATAATGCTTCAATATTCAGGAAAGTTGATGTTAGTTGAAGGATCTTTTCCCTACAGTGTTGTTTCCTAGAGATAAGTATGTGGCATTTTCCTCATGCTTCTACATTCACTTTGCAGAATGCTTCAGTATTCAGGAAACATAAAAAAAAGAATGTTTTCAAGGAAAGGACATTTGAGAAGAAAAAAATAAAATATCCTGATGAGCCAAAGACTAGCTATGCTAAAATGTGCATGGGGACAGTTGAGTTTGGCAGGGGTCTGGGTTCCCAGAACAGCTGGTGAAGACAAGAAGCCATGGACAGTGGGGCAAGGGCAGGTTGTGAAGGCCTGTGTGCCTGGCTAGCACGGAAAGACACTCTCAGACTTACAGTGCAATTGCTTTGACCAGAAGTAAGTCAGTGGCAATGAGGATAAAAGAGAATGGACAGGCAGAGTTATAAGAATGTGGAATCATATTTACTACTCACAACTAGTCATTATTATCAGGATATTATTATCCTAACTCCAGGAGAATGGTATTATTATCCCCGCTTCACAGATGAAGAAATAGAGGCTTATGGAGGTTAAATGACTTTTCCTTGGTCATAATCAGTTTCATAGCCAAAATTCGAGGCTAATCTATCTGACCCTAGCCAAGTATCTGGGAAAAATGCAGAAGATGTATGGGTAGAAGAGGCTTATTAGGTAGACCCAGGATTGCAAGTATAAGACCCTGTGAGCTTGATCCAGTCAATACACTGGAAACTTCTTGGGCTGGCATGTTGTTGAAAGATTGTGAATTTGCATACCTGCACCACAGACCCCACTACCCCCTATTGCCCACAAAGCCTTGTCACATGTTCATGTGAACTGTCTGCCCCAATGAAGGCAACTAACCAAGAGTGGCTGAATGGGGGGGGGGTCTTAAAAAGGCAGAGCTCATTACAACTCATTCTGCGACAGTAAGAAAATATCAGTAAAGGGTTTGGAGTTGAGATAGAGGAGCAAAAAAGCATAAAAAGAGTTAATTTGGAACCTTTTGTGGGGAAACAGGAAACCAGGAGATTTGCATTCAGTCCAGATGTGAGATGGGCAGGAAGAGGGAAGGAACATTCAGAAAGATAATAGGTTCCATTCTCTGCCCTCTCCCTGGAGCAGAAGAGGGGGGTGGATTTGGAGGGTGCAGGAAAGGAGGAAGAGGAAGGCCCCTGATCTCTCAGCATTCCCTTCTGGTAGAGTCATCTGCGTGAGTGAAGGATGAGAAGGGATAATGACCTGAGTACCATGTTTGTACAGTTCCTCACTTACCTAAAACATTCTGCCTGTTAGAAAATTAGCAATGATCTACAAAGTGGTAATATTCAGTGTTTGTATGGTTATGGAGAAATGAACGATTTCCTACACAGTTCTGGGAGTAAATTGGTGAAGCCTTTTGAGATCTCCCCCCAAAATGGGCAATATTTTCTAAGAGTATTTTAAAAATTCCACTTCCAGAAATCTGTCCTATGGAAACAACCTGAAATGCAGACAAAAATCTAAGGTACACACAGATGTTCATCATGGTATATAAAATAGTCAGGAAACTGTAAAACATCTAAATATCCACTGTCATGCAAATGTTGGTATATTCATAAAATGAATAATATGCCACAGTTTAGTGCCTATTTAGTAAGAATGTTCAATAACCTGAGAAAGTATTGTTATAACATCAAGTGAAAACAGCAGGATGCACAGTTGTATACATGATGTGGTATGCAAAGAAAAAATCCAAATTCTATATGCCAGGGGTTGGCAAACTATGGCCCATGGGCCAAATCTATTCTGCTGCCTGTTTTTGTAAATAACCAAAACCCAGCCATACTCATTCTGCATGTATTGTCCATAGCTGCTTTGGTGCTTTGATGGCAGAATTGAGTTGTTGTGATAAGGACCATCATTCCTCAAAGCCTCAATATTTACCATCTGGCTCTTAGAGAGTTTGCTGACTCTTGCTGTATGCTGAAATGTTAATAGCGATTTTTCTAATTGCAGCGTTGCGTTTTTGAAAAAGCTGTTATATTTATCTTTTATTTTCACAATAGACATGTATTATTTTTATAACGTGTAAAAAAAGAATATTTAAAAATATCTGGCTACCAAAGAGAACAGAACATTCGCTATGATTTTCCTCAGTTCTGAATTCAGCTATGCAAAGTGAGGCAGTTTTGCTTACGTTGCTCTGAGTATTAGGAAGTCCCACAGTGAACCCCCAGGGGTGATGACCTGTTCCACATTTGGAGTACATTCTTCAACGGTATGTGTGCAGAGGGAAAATCTCACGTTTTCCATAGCTATAGATTTGGCTACAATGCTGATTTTATGTTGAGGAGGTTTGTGTGATAATGGAGAGAATCGTTTCCCACAGGGGCTGAACTTCGGATGAGAAGAGGATGCCCAAACACCTCTGGGCGCCAGTTGCCTGGTCTTCAAAACCAGCATAATAACCCGTCACCTGCTACTAGTCAAAGGGCTGGCTCAGATACCTTCTTGACCTTCTGTCTGGCTCTCAACTCTGCATTTCCATGATTTATCCGTAATATTTGCTCAGCTTTCAGCACTGATGATCCTGCTCACTTGACGTCCAGAATTAGTGGGATGTAGGGATGGCAGTCAGTATGGGGAGAAAAGCCTCTCTCTCCTCCAGGAAACTCTCACATATTACCTGATGCTACCTGGTGACCTCTGAGAAATAGAACCCCAAGTGGGATGGTACCCTCTGCTTCTTCCCTCTCCCCAACCCATGTTCCCTTCAGTGGCTTTGGCGTCGTGTGTTAAATGCCCTGTGATGCATGTCATTCCATGTATTGTTCAAAGAAATAAGATGTCTGTGGGAAAGAAACACAATTCTGTTTGCTATGCTTCAGCCACCAAGAAAATGTACTAAAATAGCTAAAAAGGCAGCTCACCGGAAGAAAAATTCAAATAGATATTTTTCTTTTAGTTCATAGTTCTGGTTTCTGTTTTTAATGGGGTTTTCATGGGGGAAAACATTTAACCTGAGAGCTGGACATTTTGAGACAGCAGAGGTGAGGACACCCACATATCTTTCATTGTTACCACAATTTCCCAGCCAAGTTTATGCACCATTCCTCGTAGCAGAGACTTTTTTCAAAGTGTCATGTGGGTGATGTAGGACAAAGGGCACACATTTTAGTTCTAAGAAGAATACGTTCTGAGGATCTACTGTACAGCATGGTGACTATAGTTAATAATGTGTACGCTTGAAAGTTGGTTAGAGTCAGTCTTAAGCATTCTCACCAAAGAAAAAAGAGAGGTACCAATATAAATTCTGTGAAGTCATGGACGTGTTAATTATCTTCATCTTAGTAATCATTTTACAATGGCTATGGATATCAAATCATTGGGTTGTATACTTTAAAAAAGTGAAAAATGGGCGCCTGGGTGGCTCAGTTGGTTAAGCGACTGCCTTCGGCTCAGGTCATGATCCTGGAGTCCCTGGATCGAGTCCCACATCGGGCTTCCTGCTCGGCGGGGAGTCTGCTTCGTCCTCTGACCCTACCCCTCTCAGGTGTTCTCTCTCTCTCATTCTCTCTCTCTCAAATAAATAAATAAAATCTTTAAAAAAAGTAAAAAATAAAAAAATAAAAATAAAAATAAAAATAAAAAATGAAAAAAACCCAAAGTGTCATGTGTAGATTATTCCTTTGTAAGTACAGAATGTAGCCAACGAGAAAGTTGACGGCTAGATAACCTTCATGGAGAAAAGGAAAAAGAAAGATATCTTAAATATCTCTTTTGTTGGACTGCTTAAATTATCTTCCTCCAAATAAATATGTTCTTCTGGGTGACTTTCCCGTCCACAGCTCTGTATGCCTAGGATTTGTTTCCCAAGATCCCATGGCAATGGGAATAGGAAGACCATATCTTCCATCCCATTCCACAGGGCATGACAACTGGTGAAGGCAGCACATTTCTGGTTAAATGCAGACAGTTGGAAAAGGCTACCTATCTTCCTTCCACCCTGTAATTACTGCTAAGGAATTTACACATTCTTATCCATTGTTCCATCTTAAGCACTGCGGTTCTGTTACTCTTGCCGAAAACACATTGCACTGACTTTAGGCACAGTTTCTGAGGTCATACCTGAGCCACACAACAAAATTTGCCTTATGACCTTGGAAGCACTGATCTGATATGAGTAATCACCATAATCATCCAACTTATTCACATTTTCAGCTCTAAATAACCAGGCTCTCTCAAATCCAAAGCATACACCAAGATTGAGTTTCTTTTTGGCATTGAGAAGGTGGTCATTCAAGTTTTAATTGAGAAAGTTTAGACCCTTTAATCTCATCTCCACCTGTGTCCCTTCACCACTGCTCAACCCCACTGGGAGGAGGAAGGCTTTCACCAATGACCTTGGCATCATGATATAAGTATAATAGGAACTTTAATAATTCTGAGATGTTTAGTAAATGCTCTCTTCCTCCTAGAATGCCTTCACTTCTCTTCCTTAACTGCATGCTTCCATTTATTTTCAAGACCCAGCTGGAACGATCCTGCACCAGGGAATTCTCCCTGAACTTCTGTAGCCATTATATGGAACTGAGCCATTTCATTCATTTCTCTTCTAGTACAGAAATGACTTGCAATTCAAGAGTCAGACTGTTTGAATTTGAATTTTGAATTTCTTATCAGTAACTTGACTGTTCTGGGCAAGTTATGGAACCATTTTACCCTTAGTTCCTCATCTCGAAAACAGGTCTAATGAGAGTACCTACCACACAGAGCTGTGGTGAGAACTAAATGAGACAAAAGGCCTTAAACCCTCTGCTTGGTAAGAACGTGGTGCAGCTCATCAGTTCCAATAAAGCAGTCACTGTATCGGTGAGCTTCAGAAGCAAAAGGATTCTGTCCCGCGTATCCCTGAGCCTTGAGCTCCTAAACAAGCCTGACAACTACTTACTGGGGACAGAATGTTTGAGGCTTAACTGAAATGAGGTCACTTAAGGAAATTGCAAACTGACCCCTAAGCAAGGAGAAAACTGTACAGTAATGATGGCAAATAGTTCAAGCAAGACGTGGATGACTGTTGGAATCCAAAGTGGGGTGGGAAAGAGGATGTGTGTGCGGCTTACTCCCCTAAACTTAGCTAAATCATCTGGAAGAATGCTGAGTATTTTAGGTACTCACCTGGGTCCCCACCCACACTTCTGTCCTGTGGGAAAGCTCACTGGAACACTGTGATATTCAATCATTAGTTCTATGTTCTGCTGTGTATTTTATTTCAGCAAAATTCTAAGTGTCTGATATTTGTGTTTTTTTTCCCCCTGTATAAATAAATCCTATTAATACCGGGGTCTGACTATGTATATACCGGAGTAGGAATATGAGTAGGAATATGAACCTGGATATGCCTGATTTGCAAAAAGTCTCTATTTTCCCCACCTTGCGGGTCAGATCACAGTGATCAATGTCAGTGCCAATCCCATAAGAGGAGCACCCCCTGTTGGTCAATTAAGGGATTTGTGTTTGTGAGAGATCTGAAGATACAGATTGAGAAAAGACTTGGAGCCAGGGAGGGCAGACAATAAAGGAGATCAGTCTCTGTGAGCATGAGCAGGCTCAGTCTGTCTTGCCGCCTCCAACCTCTGCCTCCCACACAGGCTATCTCCTTCCTGCTTTCCCCCTTCTTTTAAATTACCCATAGAACACAAATTAGAGAAATCCCTCCTTAGTACCTCTCCTTCACCACTACCACCAATGACTTTATAAGAGCACTTAATGGTGTATTTAAAAAATTGCCACCTTTTTATATATTCAATCATTCAACAAATATTTTGAGGGGCCTATCATGTGCCAAGCACTGTACTAAATACAAGATAGACAAAGATGAATAAACCAGGAATGTTCCCTATTTCCACAGAACTTAGAGATTATAAGCTATAAGCTTATGCTCATCTGATGCACAACAACCACTTCTGAGACCATCATTATACAACTTGATGGATGAGGAAATTGAGATTATTTGGTGAAAGGAAGAGTAGCTGGAATTCAGGGTTAGGGGTTTCTCCTGTACTATGCACTGGTCCCCACTAGAAGATAGGACATGGCAAAAAGAAAAAAAAGGCAAAAGATAAGGGAGACGATATTATGTATAAATCCATTAGTTTCCCCTTAAAATTATTTATCAAAGATGGGGAAAAGGGTAGTAGATGGAAAGGAAGATGAGTTCATGCTCTAAATACCAGGTTTCCCAACTCCATCCCCTTCTTGTTTAAATGCCTGGTCATTTATTGGACACCTTTCAAACTCTAGGAAACACTCTAAAATTCCAAGCTAGGAGGGGTTTCCTTTGCAAGTCTGGCTATTGTAACTTTACGAGAAACTGGTCAATACTTCCTTTTACCAGTTACAAAGCACAGTTTGCTGAATGAATTTTGTATTCAGTAAACAGTTAACCCTTCACCTTTCTGACTCATGTTTTTAATGTTATTACTCAGCTTTTAGAATAAGATAAAGCCTGGGGCAGCTTTTTTGTGCACCCCCACACACTCCTACACACATACTCACACATATAAACACAGATCACACATATCTGCATCCTTATATGCAACCACTAGGAAACACACACACACGAACATACCTGTTTACAAAATCAAATATGTACCTATGCACATTCACTATACATGTAAATACCCTTACACACATGTGTGTGTACATGCATGTGTGCACACACAGGCGAACACACACACATTGACATGGTGTTGACTTTGTGTTCTCTATGAAAGGAAGGAAGTAGAAAGACCCAAAATAGTCAGCTGAACACTTAAGAAACCTGCCAGTCCAATGCCTTTGGGGCTATTTTCTCCTCTAAAAGTAGCAGGATATCACTGCTACTGTTGCCTGTTGAACCCTCAGTTCCCATCCCTCCCTATTGCTAGGGTGTGGGGAGATAATCCTTGCACCAAATGACTAATATTGTTTTCTATTTTTTCTTTTACACAAAGTAAAGTCATAAGGATTATTGAATAAAGTAGAACTGAACTCCTGTATTCGAATCCCTCATATAACACACCTTGTTTACAGCAGACACTGAGTAAATACTAGTTACATGGAAGAATAGAGACTATTTGTATTTCATTAGAACAAAACAAGATATCTAAAAACACATGGTCCAGCCCCTTCATGTTTCAGGTGAGGGTTCAGAGAGACCCAGAGGGCTACGTGATCAGCCTGGAGTCCACACTGCTCACTGTGAGTAGACTGGACTGATGCCATAATCTTTTTGGTATCCACTGAACATGGTGAGTGAAGGCCACTATTACCGGGAAGCTATTTTCCTCTTCTGCTGTAAACTCCTCCTTAATATTCAAACCAGAAACCAGTAAAGTACATAACATAAAATGAAGTGGGATTTGGGGCAATTATCCAGTGAGTCTTTGTTACAAATAACCAAAGCAGGCAATTCAAGTCTCAACTTGATTTTGCTATCTTCATTTTGACAGTTAAAATAGCCTACTTAAACCCCAATTTGTCCATGTGGATTTCCTTTACTTCTCTAGGTTTGACTTACCTTCCAAGAAAGGAAGGGATAGAAGGAGGGAGGTGGGGTGGGAGAGAGAGCAAGATTGAAGATTGAGAGAGAGAGAAGGGGGGAGGCAGTTCTAGGAAATGTGACATAATAATTGGCAAATTTTTTACATTTTAAATTGAAGTATAAAATACATGAGTAAGGTGCACAAAGGGCTCAAATCTTAAGTGTTCAGCTTACTAATTGCTTAGATATATGCATACCTGTACACACGTATGTAATCACCACTCATATCAAAGCAGAGAATATTTCCATACTTTATTTTACTTAATTTTTAAGCAGGCTCCATGTCCAACATGGAGCCCAATGAGGGGCTCAAACTCACGACCCTGAGATTAAGACCTGAACTGAGATCAAGAGTCGGACACTCAACTGACTGAGTCACCCAGGTGCCCCTCCATCACTTTAAAAGATTCTCTTGTGTTCCTTCTTAACTCTATCTCCTGATATAACCACTGTTCTGACTTCTGTCACTAGAGAGTTGGTCTCCCTGTCCTTGAACTTTACATAAATGTAATCATATTGTATGTATTCTTTTGCAACTGATTTCTTTCACTCCACATTAACAGTTGTGAATTTAATCCATGTTGTTGCATATATCAGCAGTTGGTTTTTATTGCGGAGTAGTGTTCCATTGTATGATTAGACTGTAATTTATTGATTCATTTTCATGTTAATGGGTGTTTGAATTTTTTCCAGTTTTCAGTTATTATGAATCAAGGTGGTTATGAATATTTTTGTACATGCCTTTTAGTCTATTTCATTTCTCCTGTGTATATATCTAAGAATAGGGCTTCTGGGTTATAGTGTAGGCAAATGTTTTGCTCTAGTAGATAGTTCCAGTAGTTTCTCAAAAGCAGTTTAGTTTATTCACACTCTAACTAGCAATATATAGAGTTCCAATTACTCCCCAAACTTACCAGTACTTGGTACTGTTTGCCTTTTTAAAATTAAAGCAATTCTGATAAATATGTGGTGGTAACTCACTGTAGTTTCGATTTGCACTTTCCTGATGAATGATCTGTATAAAGTGCCTGTTCAACTATTTTTTTTGTCATGTTTAAAGTGAGTATTTGTCTTTTTTTGTTAATTTCTAAGGGTTCTTAATGTATTCTAGGTATGAATCCTCTATCAGATATAAACATGTACAGTGTTATAAAAACCTTATCCCAGACTGTGGCTTGCCTTTTCACTTTCCTGTGTTCTGTTTTAAAAAATCTCTACTACCCCAAAGTATGAACATACCTTTTTCTTTTCCTAGAAGTTTTACCTTCACATTTTGTGTGCATTACATCTATAATTAATTTGGGGGTATTGTATGAGGTATAGTCAAAGTTTATTTTTTAACACCCAGATACCCAACAGTTTATTTAGAACATCATTTTCTCTCCTATGAATTGCCTTGGCACTTTGGTCATAAATCAGTGACTGTGCTTGTATGGACTCTCTTCTGTTCATTAGTCTGTCTATTCTTGTACCAATATACACTCTGTTAGTAGTTGTAGCTTTCTAGAAGGTCTCAAAACCTGACAGTGTAAGTCTCCCAATTTCCTTCTGCAAAATTTCTTTGGCTATTCTAGGTTCTTCGCAATTCTGTGTAAACTTTAGAACAGCTTGTATATTCCAACAACAAAAAATAAAAAGCTTCAGAGATTTTAACTGGGATTGGATTGAATCTGTAGATAAGTTTGGAGAAAACTTATATCTTAGAAATACTGAGTCTTCCAAACCATAAGCCCAGTAAGTCTCTCCATGTATTTAAGTCTTCTTTAATTTCTCTCAGCATTGGTTTCCAATTTTCAGTGTAGAGGTCTTGGAAAATTTGATTAGAGTTACTTCTGATAATTTGATATTTTCTGATGCTATTGAAAATGTTACTGTTTTTCACATTGTCTCCAATTTTCTGTTCTTAGTGCATAGAACTACAATAAACTTTTGAATAAAAACTCTATGGCCAATGACCTTGCTCCATTATTAGCCCTGATGATAGTTTGTACATTCTTTTGGATTTCCTTTCTATTCAATTATATCATCTCTGAATAAGATAGTTTTTCTTCTTCCTTTTTAATCTGTGTGTCTTTTATTTATTTTTCTTGCCTTATTGCACTAGCCAAGACTTGTATAATATTAACCATAAGTGTTAATAGGAAGAGAGACATAATATATCTATAGTTTGAAGGTGAGGAAAATATAGTGTGAAATATATAAGTTGAGGGGACAAAACTCAATTTCTCTGACCCTATAATTGACCCAAAGAGAAAGAATACTGCCTCTGGAACAATTTTGGTGAGGCAGATCTTGTGCTTGTATTAACAAACCTCTATCACTCAAGACTGAGTTAATTATTCTGGTAGGGTTGTGTCCAATGCCCTATGTAACTCCTTGATCTAATCTTGTAAAGGCATGATTGATTGAGATTAGACTATCTCAAAATTGATTTTCCTATAACCCTCTACTGTCTATGCAATTTTCATTAATCCCATCCTTTATTCACTCATTAAACAGGTGTTTATTAAGTGACTCTTATGTTATGTGCCAGGCACTTTGGAAGATACTGGGAAATCCATTAAAAAAAAAACAGACACAACCCTGTCTTTTTTGAGCCTTTTTTGTGGCTTTCAGCTGCAAATAATAAAAAACTTACATTCTTAGATTCAAAAAGCTATCTAATTTTTCAGTACAACTGCATATCTGGAGGCATTTGATTTAAAATGATTAGTGCAATAAAACACATTATTGAGGACTGAAGGTTTTCTACTTATCCTCAGACTGTTGGTCTTTGATCATCTTAAGACCACTGTGGTTCCTGCAGTTCTAAACATAACAACTTCCTACCAAAATTTCGATGAAGAAACAAAGTGGAAGGGCAGGTTTTTCCCTAGTATTTGTCTTTTTTTTTTTTAAAGATGTGAAATCTTTCCTAGAGTCTCCCCTGAAGACTTTTTCTATGTATCAGTGGCAGGAACTATATCACAGGTCACCATTACCTATAAGAGAGACTGGAAAATGAGTATCTGGAAAAGAAGAGTGGTTTTACCATGGAAAACATAGATCAGCCATGGTGATTCCCCTAGAGCTGTGTAGACTATCATTTCAGAACAAACAGGGATGCTATCAGCAATGAAAAAAGGGAAATGGCCAATACATAGGCAATAAGCAGTGTCTGCTACTGGGGAGGTAATGTTTACCATATTGCATAATCAATTGACTTAGATTCAGTCATCAACTTCTATTATTCTCTCTTCTGGAACACTGTTCTTTTCTTTCCTAGTACTTACCTCTATTTGATTTACTGACTTGAACACTTATCTGTATATCATTTCTCTACCCACCAGACTATAAGCTCCATAAATGCAGAAAGCATGATTGCTTTGTTCAGCACTAAATGCCCAGGTCCTAGCCCAATGCCTGGGGAGTAAGTAAGTGCTTAATACAAATTTTTTAAATTAATAAATGGACTATTGATAAATGTATATTTAATAAGTAGTAAGTGAATGACTAATAGATAGACGTGTAGTTAAAAATTGTAGCCCTTTACTATGAAATTGCTACTTGATTAGTTACAGTTCTGTCAAGTTGTCTTTAATTTCCCCAACTAAACCATCGTTCATGATTCTAACATGGGGGATATTCAAAGGTATAAAGAGCATTTTGGAATTTAAACAAGAGTTTGAGTCAATTCTAGACAAAATTAGGTTAGAAAAAATCACAATTCTGTCAAAACTATTTATTTGGGTATTTAAGTTTATCCCAAACTTTCCCATAGTTGTATCTCTACTCTACTCTGCTATCTTCTCTAAATCTTATACAGTTCATCCAGGAACAATTATTTTTTAAAAAAAAATTATTTATTTATTTGAGAGAGAGAGAGAAGGGGCAGAGGGAAGGGGAGAAAGAATCCCAAGCAGACTCCTCACTGAGCTCAGAGCCCGATGCAGGGCTGGATCCCATGACTCTGAAATCATGACCTGAGCCAAAATCAAGAGTTGGACGCTCAACCAACTGAGCCACCCAGGCACCCCAACAATTAATTTTTTATGCTTCTCCAAATGCTCATTCATTCATTCATACATTTATTCATTCATAAGACAAATGCTTAATGTGGCTACTCTAGGCTAGGCATTGTGCCATTTTGTGACTCATTGTTTTAGGACATTCTCTGCCTTGAGCACACTTTTCTACCTACTAATATGACACATTCTAACACATATTTTAAGACTTATTCAGATATCTTCACTTCAGTGAAAACTTCCCCTCCCTGGACAGAATGAGATATTCTCTTTTTCCTCTGTGATCACATAACACTCTTCCTATATCTCAGTAAGAATTTTTGAAGTTTTGCTAAATTCATTGTTTGCTTTCATATTTTTCTCCTTCACTAGATGGTGATTCCTTCACTGCAGCAATTTGTAATAATCAGATCTGTGTATTCACGTGCCTTGCATAGTCTCTGATAGAAATAACATGTGTTTGCTGTAGGCATATTCAGTGAACAAAAAAATGAATACACAAAACTGTGGATGTTCAGTGACCCATTTTGCAGGTGAGAAAACAGGCTTACAGAGGATTCTAGCAAGCAATAGATCTTGGGCAATAATCTGGATCCTCTAACTCTTATGCTGGACAGGAACCCAGCTGTTCTCTTAGTATTCCCCTGGTGATGTTCCTCCCACCCCCGCCCCTGCCACTTTGGAGAAAGGTGTGGTCATCCGGAAATGGGACAGTAACTTATTGGTAGAGCCAACACTTCAGTGTTTGCCACTCACCTAGATGAGCCTGTGTATGCAGCAATCTGCGGATTCATCTTTTCCATCTTCTGTGGGTGTCTGTTCACAGGCAGCACCTGAACAACAACGGGGCCAACCTAGGGAGCGGAAGAGGGCATTTTCTAGTTCTGAGCACAGATAAGCATCACACACTTTTTCCTTCTAACAGTAGTGGCCTCAAAAGTTCCCACTCAGAAAAAGAAGGCAAGGAGGCCCACTACCGTGTGTGAACAATTAGAGCAAACCTTGCTTTTCTCAGGACCTGTTTCCTTCCTCTGGAAATTCACACTTTCATACTTTTAAACAAGTATCACTAGTGCATCATCCTATTACACACAGCACGTGGCTCATCATAGATACTCGGTAAACTTTAGCTTCCTCATGTTTCCCTCTAACTCCAGGTTCTAAACTAGAGAAAGCCTCACTTGAATCTGAGATTTGCTTTTCAAACTAGTTTATTTCCGACTATAATTACACTATTTAACATTGTTACAATGTTTACTATTGCTGTCCGTGAAGCCATTTGACTTTCTTTTTTGTAAGATCTCTGTTTTGTTCTTGGCCTACTTCATAGGAATGAAGTCAAGACACGATGTTTTACTCAACAAACATTCATTCAACATTCATTCTCAAAGTATGTATTAAATGCCCACTATATACTGGTAAATATGATGAGTTTTATCATGGAGCAAAACCAGTGTTCTGAACTAAGCTAACTTGGGAGACCCTGTGAGGCCTCTCTGAGAAAGTGACATTTAAATTCAGGCTTGGTTGTGACAACACACCCAGAGAGTGGCTGAGTTGGGATATGAACCCAGGCCTGTTTGACTCTAAAAGCCCTGCTCTCTCTCAAATTCTGGTACCAAATCAGGAAAGCCAACTTTCATCCCTGCCTATCTGCAATTGGCATGGAATGACACATAGCCCGGTGGCCTCAGATGCCTAGTGGAACCGTTAGTAGATTCTATGTGCTAGACCTAGCCAAAATGCTAAAGCCTACATACCCATCATGTTTGGCCTGGCAAATCTCTTCAACAAAGAGAAACAGTTATAGCAGTTAAGAGCAATAAGTCTGGCAACAACATAAGGACAAAGTTTGTTTCCCTAAAATAGAATAAACCATTTACTGAGCAAAAGCCTATAAAAGCAATGATTGGAAGATATAGGAGAGGCTTTAGTGTTCTAGCTTTCTTTATTTGTAGATGTTGATATTGAGGCTCAAGAGAAGTTATATGACCCAGTCAGCGTCACTCAGCCAGGTAATGCTGAATTAGGATTAGAAGCCAGCTCTTCTGACTTCTAGTACTGAAAAGAAACCCGGTGTACTGTCAAAGCATGGGCTGCGGACTCACCTCTGACACGGGATCCAGACTCTGTCCTTTACTGGTTGTGTGACCTTCACCTTTCAGAGTTTATGAGATTGCCTGTCTCAAAGCAAGTTTTCAGGCCACCCCAGATATTTCCACTTCTCCCTCTTTGACTTAATACCCCATGTTCATTCATAATTTTCCCAATGATGTTACATTAATTAGTTTTACATGTAGAATATGTATTATTGCAAGAGAAATTGAAATGAAAATATCATCAAGTCCCAATCAATGCTCCGCTTACATTGAGCAATAGTTAATAACTAGAATTTCAGGACAGCCTGAAGAGTTTGCCCATCCCCCAAAACCAATGTCATGGGATTTGACTCTTACAGCCAGCTCAGGGCAGTGATGATTGCCAATACAGAGAGCAGAAGGAAACATAAGAGGGTTCACAAAACCCACCAATGCCTTCTTTGTCACCAAACATTTGACCTGCAAGGTAGAAATGGGTGACACAAGTGAAGAGATGGCTGAGCCTTTCGTATTTCTAAAGGAGGGGAGCACTACTAGCCTTGCAGGAAGTATAGTTCCTCATGGCATGATGGTTCTACCAGCTAAAAGATGTTTACACTCTCTGCCCCTCCCAGAGGACAGTGGTGCTCCAGTCATTGGAATGCGCTAAGAGCCCCACTCTCCATTTCCAAATGCTTCCTGAGATTATACCACTCCTGACTGTAAACCACTGGACTTGTTAAGAGAACCCAATGACCTTGGGAACTCAGTTTCCAGAACTCAAATCCCAGCTTAGGGAATACATAGCTTTATGACCTTGGGCATATTCATGCAACCTCTCCGTCCTCCAGTTTTCTCATCTTTAAAATAGAGGCACTAATAGTACATATCTCATAGGGGTGTTATGAGAATGATGTAAAATATGAGGTTTAGAACCAAGCCATATTAGTTAAAAATACATAATTTGTTTTTATTATGTTTTTCTGCTCTTGACTGCGAACTCTAAGAGGGCAAGCAGGGATGTTTTACTCATCACCCATTATAAGAAGAGTGATTAGTACTAGAAGCTTTTTGGTGGCCTGAGACCCAAAAAATAAAATACTGTTCTAAACACTGAAAAGAAAATTGAAGCATTAAAAATTAATAGATGTTAACAGAATTTCTATCATATGTAATATCAAGATTAATTCAACTCAACCCAATTTTGTTGATATTAAAACAGTTGAGATCACAAAAACATACAGAAAAAATTATGGATAAAACTCAAAGTATAATTCTTTCAAATATTTTTAAAGCAAAATGAAGCTGCTGATGGAACACCAGGGTCTTCTTTCCAGTTGCTCAGGCCAGTCTTGGCTCATCCCTGATACCATTCTCTCCTGCCCACCCTTTCTTATACCCAGAGCCCAGCCACTTCACCTCTGCTGCTCACTCGCTGGTCCAAGCCTGCACACCTCAACAGTGTCTTGCTTCCCTGCTCCCACTTTTGCCTTGAAACGACCCCATTTAAACCTGAGTTAAATTATATCATATTCTGCTCAAAGTTCCCCATCCCCTCCCCCACCACCCAGGGGCTTCTCTTTCGTCTTAGTAAAAAACAAATACCCACTCACCTAAGAAGTCCTTGTTTCTTACTGTTTCCCTGACCTCATTTCCTACCAATTTTTCCCTTGGTCAGTCTGCTCCAGCCATACTGGCCTTCTTGTCACTCCACATATGCCAAGCACACATCTGCCTCAGGGCCTTTGTACTGGTTGGATCCCTTCCTGGAATGTTTTTCCTTCAGTTTAGCTTGACCAACTCCCTCATCTCCTTCAAGTGTTTGCTCAAACATGACCTTCCTACTGAGATCTTTATGAACACTCTATTAATATTGTAACCCCTCCCTTGGCTCTTCTGACTTCCTCCCATGCAACATCTTCTGGGATAATATATAATTTACTTGCTTTCTTTATTGTCTGCTCACACTAGAAGGTCATTCCAAGTAGAGTGGTGCTTTTTGTGATTTTTTTTTTTAATGCTAGGATACTAGATGACTAAGAGAGTGCTTGGCACATTGTAGGCGCTCAATAAATACTTGTTGAATAAATGTGTCAATGTGTGATGTGAGTATATTTTATTAGGTTTGATATGATGTGGGTTCTGCCACTAAGAGAGGAGTGTTTAATGAAATGTCTACCAGAGTTCTTAAATATTCTACAAAGGTCTTAAAATATCCCATGGACGCTTTCCTATCTGTATCTTACAGCAGCCCCTGGAATTTAGCCTGTGTAAGCCTGTTTGTGAATTGCCCAAAGACTAAAATGTCCAGGCTGTTTTATGCTTCTTTACCTTTATTCATGCTCTTACATCTCTCTGGAATTTTCTTCCCCCTTTCTTCTTCTTTCCAGTTCTCATGTACATTTTAAGACTCTGAGGTTTCTCCTCGAGAGGTTTCCACAAACCCCCAGTCCTCTGTTCTCCACAGTCACCAATGCATCCTTCTGGCTTTGCATTTACTATATGACATTTAAATTCTTTCCTCACATGTTCATTTTTCCTCCTAGATTACAAACTCCTAGAGAAGGGCCCAATAATAAGTGCTGAGGTTGCACAGAGGAAAAAGGCAGAGCAAGTGATGATGGAAGGCTTGCTAAGAAGGTAAGTTCCAAGAGCCCGTCTCCTTTCACAGGGGATCCATGCTTTTAAACCTAGACTATATAGAGATAGATATAGTTATAGAAATAATGGGGACTTGGGTATCAGGCTGACATGACTTTGAATCCTGGTTCCCTAGTAACCAGATGTGTGTCTTGAGCAAGCCACTGAGCTTCGGTGTTCTCATCTGTCTAGTGGGGATGGTAAACCGCACAACTTCTATAAGACAGTCAGCACAGAGTAGATGTCCAGTACATGCTGATTACTTCATTCCCTTCTGAACTCTGGGAAGGAAGTGAAATAATTTCTTCTTGGTGCCTATTCATCCCCTCCACCCCCAGTTGGAACACGGAAGAGCTAGGTGTAGAGCTTTCTGACCTGGGGGAAGGGCTGTCAGCAGTAGGTGTTGTTAGATGTGGTGGAGCTTGCTGACTTCCTCCTGGGGCCCAGTTAACAACTGGTGTGTTCCTTGATAGTCAAGTTCAACTTTCACTTCTTAACTCCTAAGAAAGTTGACTGAAAGTTAAGTGAAGTCTGTTTCAGGTGGAAGATATCTTTGCCAGATCTCCATCCTTGACAGTTTCATCCCAGCTCTTCCCAGTGAGTATCCAGGGATATTTAGGCTGCCTTTGCTCCCCCAGCAACACTGATAGGCAGAGGTACCCAGAGATGCCACATAGTGAGCCCTGTCATGTGCCAGGACCTGTGCTAAAGATTTTAATACAGTGGGCCCTCCCTGAATCTTCAGGGCAACCCCATGATAGAGAAGGGATGCCATGATCATTGCTATGTTGCTTGTGATCAGACTTATGAGCTTAAGTCACCTAATCCCTAGCAGTGGAACTCATATATCAACGCCATTGGTCTTTCTATTACAGGGATTCACAATTCATCATCATGGGGCTTCATTTTCAGGCACATGCTTGACCCATAGTTTTCCAAGTGTTCATTCTACCAGTAATGGAGAAAATCAAAGACAGCAAAGTTGAGGGAGAGATAGAACATTTTCTTTTATGTTCTATGCTCTCCTAACTCTTTACTTCAGTTTCCCAAGTAGGACTATAAGGATGAAAATAGTGACCACATGGCAAAGAAGGATTTGATGAATCTGACTTTGGTGGCATGAGATGGACTTTTTTTTTTTTTCCCTAAGGATAGAAAGACTGTAACATAGTGGTTAAACACATGGGCGCTGAAGTCAAATTTTCTAGGTTCATTCTTTCTTTTCACATGTGTTGATTTCCAAGTTAAATACATGGACTCTAAAGTCAAATTTTCTAAGTTCATTCTTTCCTTTCATATGTGCTGATTTCCAATAAACATCTTGCAATTGAATTTAAATTAAAAAAAATAAACATCTTGCATCCAAACTCCATTTCAGTTGGATTGCAGAGAACCCAGCTTGTAAAAACTAGCTATCTGCATTTGCTCTTCTTCTTCCTTTTAATTCCTTAAACAATTGCAAACATTTACTCCTGTGCTACTCCACTGAAATGGTCTTTGATATGGGTTCAATGGCCTCACTGCAACAATATTTAATTTTCAGTTTTCACCTTCTTGGTTTCTTTGCAGCATTTAATGTGGTTGACCACTTACTCCTTAAAACTCTATTGCTCTGGCTGCCATGATATCACACACATTGGCTCCTCCTTCAGTCTGTCCCCTCTACAGTCTTCTCTTCCTTCTATCCTCCTTTAAATACTAATGTTTTTCAGGAATATCTTCTCACCTCCCTTATCTTCTGAGTCTACAGACTTTCCCCAGCTCAACTCTTTGAATTTCACTTAGTTTGACAACTCTACATTTTTTGTGTTCTGTTTTGATCTAGTCTCAGTCCCCAGACCTAAATATCCAAGTGCCTGATGGATCATGCTTTTTGGTTTCCTCCCATTCCTCCAAAGGCAACATGTTCTAAGGGGATTCACCATTAGCCTAACTATACATAAGCTTCCTCCTTGTGTTTAAGTTAGAAATTGAAGAATCTTGGTTTTATCCCCTTCCTCATGTCTCCATAATCTATTACCAAGTCCTATGAGTTTTGTTCCTAAACATGTTAACTTCTTGCCTTTTTTGTCTTGTCTCTATTAGGTATATGTACCTCAGACCCTCAGTATCTCTTACATTGGCTTTGGCAATGATTTTCTAATCAGTCAACCTGACTCATAGGTCATTCATATTCCATGTAAATGTGAATCTGGTGAATGAAGGGCAACAGGAACTCTCACACTGACCATGCATGTATCAACTGGTTTAACATCTAGGGAAATTGAAAACTTGCATAGCCTTTCCCCAGCAATACCCAGAATACATTAGAGAAACCCCAACATATGTGCACAAGGAGAAATGCACAAGAATGTTCAGAACATGTGCATGATGTTTAATGGCAAAAATATGGAAAAAAACATAAAGGTTCATCAGTAGGGAAGTGTATAAATAAACCATGCCATAGTCATACAATGAAAAATAATACTATAGTCAAGATGAGTGATCTAAAGAAATAACTGCATTGCAATCTTAAAAAAAGATTGAGTTAAAAAAAGCAAGTGGTAAAAAAATTTAATCATTCGGTACCATTTATACAAAATTGAAAACACAAAAACAATTCTATAATCATTTATGTATATATAAAAATCAGCAGTAATATTAAATCATGCATGAGAATGACAACTATCAAAGTCAGAAAGTGGTTACCCTTGAGAAGGAGATATGTTAGAAGAAGAGCACAGAGTATGTTTAAACCAAATCTATGATGTTTTCTTTTTCTTTTTTTTTCTTATTTATTTATTTATTTATTTATTATTATGTTATGTTAATCACCATATATTACATCATTAGTTTTTTTAAAAATTTTTTATTGTTATGTTAATCACCATACATTACATCATTAGTTTTAGATGTAGTGTTCCATGATTCATTGTTTGTGCATAACACCCAGTGCTCCATGCAGAATGTGCCCTCTTTAATACCCATCACCAGGCTAACCCATCCTCCCACCCCCCTCCCCTCTAGAACCCTCAGTTTGTTTTTCAGAGTCCATCATCTCTCATGGTTCGTCTCCCCCTCCGATTTCCCCCCCTTCATTCTTCCCCTCCTGCTATCTTCTTCTTTTCTTTTTTTCTTAACATATATTGCATTATTTGTTTCAGAGGTACAGATCTGAGATTCAACAGTCTTGCACAATTCACAGTGCTTACCAGAGCACATACCCTCCCCAGTGTCTATCACCCAGTCACCTCATCCCTCCCACCCCAACCCCCACTCCAGCAACCCTCAGTTTGTTTCCTGAGATTAAGAATTCCTCATATCAGTGGGGTCATATGATACATGTCTTCCTCTGTTTGACTTATTTCGCTCAGCATAATACCCTCCAGTTCCATCCACGTCGTTGCAAATGGCAAGATCTCATTCCTTTTGATGGCTGCATAATATTCCATTGTGTATATATACCACCTCTTCTTTATCCATTCATCTGTCGATGGATATCTTGGCTCTTTCCACAGTTTGGCTATTGTGGACATTACTGCTATAAACATCGGGGTGCACGTACCCCTTCGGATCCCTACATTTGTATCTTTGGGGTAAATACCCAGTAGTGCAATTGCTGGATCGTACGGGAGCTCTATTTTCAACTTTTTGAGGAACCTCCATACTGTTTTCCAGAGTGGCTGCACCAGCTTGCATTCCCACCAACAGTGTAGGAGGGTTCCCCTTTCTCCGCATCCCCGCCAACATCTGTCGTTTCCTGACTTGTTAATTTTAGCCATTCTGACTGGTGTGAGGTGGTATCTCATTGAGGTTTTGATTTGGATTTCCCTGATGCCGAGCGATGTTGAGCACTTTTTCATGTGTCTGTTGGCCATTTGGATGTCTTCTTTGGAAAAATGTCTGTCCATGTCTTCTGCCCATTTCTTGATTGGATTCTTTGTTCTTTGGGTGTTGAGTTTGATAAGTTCTTTATAGATTTTGGATACTAGCTCTTTATCTGATATGTCATTTGCAAATATCTTCTCCCATTCTGTTGGTTGTCTTTTGGTTTTGTTGACTGTTTCTTTTGCTGTGCAAAAGCTTTTTATCTTGATGAAGTCCCAATAGTTCATTTTTGCCCTTGCTTCCCTTGCCTTTGGCGATGTTTCTAGGAAGAAGTTGCTGCGGCTGAGGTCAAAGAGGTTGCTGCCTGTGTTCTCCTTTAGGATTCTATGATGTTTTCTTAATTTAAATAAATCTGATTCCAACATGGCAAAGTATGATATTTGATTAAGTAGGATAGTGAGTGTATGACTCTTACTTATATTATTCTCTATAATTTTTTGTATGCTAAAGCATTTTGTAATTGAAAAAATCTGACAATGTTACTCCTTTGCTTAAAATATTTCAATGGCCTCCAATTGGCTACCAAACAACATCCAAATTCCTTAATGGAAAATCCTTCCTAGCAGGGAACTTGTTGACTTATCAAGGGCATTGGTAGTTACTTTTCTGAAATCTACTTCCTCTTTGTCAACAGAGTCTGATTTCCACTTGGGTGTCTCTGTGGTTCTAGGGAAACTGATGCCAAAACTCAGTTCCAAGTTTGGACCCTGTGACCTTGGCTTAGTCAATTAGCATATTCTCTTCCCCTCACTTAGTGCCTGTTTCAGGGATGGTCACATGAACTAAGTCGGTTTAAAAAGAGTGACTCTCAGTGTTTCTGATGAGAAACCTCAAACAAAATGCCTTATTTTTCTTCATTCCTATTTGCTTTTTTATTAGGTAAGGTAAGGTAAGGTAAGCTGCTGTAACAAAAAGTACAGCAAATGCAACACCAAAACCAAAAAGATAAAAGGCCTTAAACATGATGGCTCTGCCAACTGCAATAGATAGCTTTCATTGGCATCAAGAGGAGGTCTGAGAAAGAGCACAGAGGGTATGTCTCGGAGCCCCCAAGGACAAATGGTGAATATTACTGCTGCTCACATCCCATTGTCTAGAACTCTATTGCCTGGCCACGCCTAGTTTTAGAGAGCCTGGGAAATGTAGACTACCTGTGTGCCTGGGAAGAAGAAAATGATTTAGAGAAGAACCAGATTGTCTCTCACAGGAGTGAAAAAGGACATATTTAGGATATGGAAGTTAACAGCAGCCATTTTTGTGCCCATGAAGCGAGTCAGACTAAGAAAGAAGTGGAAACCATGAGCAAAGAGTGACACTGAAAGAAACCAGGTCTTTGAGGGCATTTATTTGTTTTGCTCCCTATGAATTTATTGAGTGCCTACCTTCATGCAGGCAGTATGCCAGGTATCAGGAGGACAGCCATTAAAATAGAAAACTTCTGGCTGTCTGGGGATTCCATTCCAGAAGGGCTAGAACAACTATACTGAGTCTAGCTGGAAATCTGCTGCACCTCTAGATATTTCAGTGATGCGAACCAATGCATTCCCTTTAGTACTTCAACTAGTTTGTTCCAAATGTTCTGTTGCTTTCAACTAAGAACATTCTTCCTTACAAAAACTTCTGTCTCCTCATCTTCTCATCTCCAGCCAAGCAAAATAGTTCATTCCCTACATATCCTATGACATTTCTCATTCAGTTTTGTGCACAATTTCCCCTCAACTTGAAATGCCCTCCTATCCATGCTCAAAGTCACATATCTTAATAACTGTAGACATAGAGTTTGAATTATGGTCTTCTAAAAATATCCTCTTCTCTTCATTCTTTCTTCCCTGTTTAGATCAGGTATCCTTTTTGGTATATTATTTAAACAGATGCAACTACGTGCATGAGACTATTTATATGCATTTGTGAATACTATAAAAAATCAGGGGCCTCAGAATCATCTTATTCTGCTAGGGCTGCCATAATAAAATACCATAGACTGGGTGGCTTATACAACAGACATTTATTTTCTCACAGTTTGCTCCAGGCTGGAAATCTGAATTTAGAGTGCCAGCAATGTCTGGTTCTGGTGAGGGCTTCTTTCCTGGCTTGCAGATGGATACCTTCTCACTATGTGCTCACAGAGTGTGTGCACGGAGGCGGGGGTGGGGAACACCCCTTTCTCTTCTTACAAGGCCACTAATTTTATCAGAATAAGGACCCTACCCTATGACTTCATTTAACCTTAATTACCTCCTAAAAGCTCTATCTCCAAATATAATCACATTGGGGGTTAGGGCTTCAGCATAGGGATTTTGGGGGTGGGGGCACACTTCAGTCAACCATAAGGGTCTAACATTCTACAAAAACATGTAGAAACTGTTACGCAGAGATGCTTCTCAAATTTAGTTCTCAAACCTGCAACATTGGATCAGCTGGGAACTTGTAAAACATACAAATTCTGAGGCCACACCACAGAGCTCCTGAATCAGAATTTCTGGGGGTAGAGCCAAGGAATTTGTATTTTAACAACTTTCCCCACCTGATTTTTATGTATTCTCAAGTTTGAGAATCACTGTATTCTACAACACTATTTCTTCAATGAGAGTTTTTTGAGTAAACTTATTTCATGATGAAATGTTTAAGAGATGCTGGCTCAACAAGATGTCCATTGACAGATGAATGGATAAAGAAGATGTGGTATATATATACAATGGAATATTATGCAGCCATCAAAAGGAATGAGATCTTGCCATTTGCAACGACGTGGATGGAACTGGAGGGTGTTATGCTGAGCAAAATAGGTCAATCAGAGAAAGACATGTATCATATGACCTCACTGATACGAGGATTCTTAATCTCAGGAAACAAACTGAGGGTTGCTGGAGTGGTGGGGGGTGGGAGGGATGGGGTGGCTGGGTGATAGACATTGGGGAGGGTATGAGCTATGGTGAGCGCTGTGAATTGTGTAAGAGTGTTGAATCACAGACCTGTACCTCTGAAACAAATAATACATTATATATTAAAGAAAAGGAAGAAGAAGAAGAAGATAGCAGGAGGGGAAGGATGAAGGGGGGGAAATCGGAGGGGGAGACGAACCATGAGAGACTATGGGCTCTGAAAAACAAAATGAGGGTTCTAGAGGGGAGGGGAGTGGGGGGATGGGTTAGCCTGGTGATGGGTATTAAAGAGGGCATGTTCTGCATGGAGCACTGGGTGTTATACGCAAACAATGAATCATGGAACACTGCATCAAAAACTAATGATGTAACATATGGTGATTAACATAACATAAAAATAAAAATAAATAAATAAATAAAACAAAAAAAAAGAAGAAATGTTAACCAAAAAAATACCAAAAAAATAAAATGCAGAGTAAAATGAAAAAAAAAAAAAGAGGTGCTGGCTCAATAAAGTTAAACAGGTTTTCATTTTTTTGGTTTGACTTCAGGAACTTGGGATGGGGTACTGTGCATTGTGAATCTCTAATAAGAGATGGATACTGTGTCTCCATAGAATGTCTCCCCACTATGAAGCACCACTTTTCACTTCAGTTTTTAAAGGCAGAACAATTATTAACACCTGGAAGGACTAGTAAGACACCTTACAGCTTAGGAAAAGTTGGTCTAAAGTAATGACTGATTTCCAAACACTATTATTTTGTTTATAATCTGGTTTATACTTATCTAACTACACTGTATGTTTCATCCCTGTGAACAGACACGGGGCCTTATATTTCATATCTACCCCTTGCCTAATGTTCTCACTAAATAGTGTTAAATGACTGGCATTTAATTTATTTTTTAAATAGACAATCCTAACTCTTAAACCTTAGACTTTATAGAAGGACATTTATTTATTATTATTGAGCTTTTATTAACCTTAAACTGTCTAGAGATACTAACAATAATTTGAAGAACAGGAGATTTGGAGAAGACAATATTATTCCTGGTTCTTGGTCTTACTGACTTGTTGATCTGGAGTAAATAATCTCTCTGTGACTCAGTTCTCTCCTCTGTGAAAACGGGAACACAGTACTCCTCCAACTGCAGGATTAATCTCAGGGCTGGATGCGGAATGTTGCTGGAAATGTTTTTCAAGGTGATTTAGAAAAGCTAATTGTAAACTTCATTCAAATTTTCAACTGTTTGAGATAAGTGATCCTATCAGTCCACTATTAAGTGCAGAAATTGTCAAGGTTAAGAGATCACTCTTTCCAAAGAGGTCTCTTTTTCTTTTTCTTTTCAGAGAGTAGCTAGGGTGGGCTCATCTGAGGGTTCTCCTCCCACTTGCTCACCCTACTTTCTTGTTAATGTCTTCATTCATTGGGATACAATGCTGCAAAGCTTTATAGCATTTAATATTGTGGGAGAGATGAATCTGAATAAAGGATCACAGTTGAATCATTGCTAACCTTGATGGATTAGCACCAAGGAGCTCTTCAAGATGCCATTTTTTAAGCTTTTTGAATGATTGGTTTTCAATGGCTCCCTCTAAGGAATTTTAATTTTGAGAGCTGCATAGACAAATGCACACACAAATCATTTAGTGTCCACCTCCAGGAGAAAGGAAAAGTGCTTATAAAGTAAAATTTCCTCTTTTTACTTCACCAGCTTACCTCACCAGAGCAGAGTTTTTCTTTGTTCAAAGTCTAACTTAGAAGAATTTCTTCTAAGTAGTTGTATGAGTAAGGAGTATATATTTGAAAGGATGAAACTCTGTGGAGGAATTATCCACTGTTTTTTCCAATAATGTATAATAATGAAGTCTGCTAATAATGGAGATGATTTTACGGATGATGATAATAAATATTTATCACAGATCTGATGTGCACCATGAATTGTGCTAAACATTTTATATATCTAACCTCATTTGATGCTCCAATATACTCATCAGGGGGAAACTCTTATTATTCCCATTTTATAGGAAATTGGTTTAAAGAGGTTTAGAGAAGTAAAGCAACTCCCTCACTACCACAGACCATTTGTGGTGAAGCTTGCATGGTAAATATGGGGTTCCTGGTTCTGACACTTACTCAGTGATCAAGACCCTTCAGCTCTTGTAGACTCGGCTTCTGCAGCTGTGAAATGGGAATGATTAGGACCCATCTCAGAATGAGACCATACCTGTGAGCAAACACTGTCTACTGTAAGGAGTATGAAATGTTTAGTGTTTTTTGTTGATTCACTGTTATTGATACTCTTGGCTAACATTAGCAAGGCTGGACCGAAAATCCAAATGCCTGGGTTAGAATCCTGTGGATACCATCTGTTCACTGTATGATCATGGTCAAGTTACTAACTTCCCTGTGCCTCTGTATCCTCGTCTGTGAAATGTAGGTAATGGGTGTGTGGGGGGGCATATATATACTGTCCTCCGTTTGAGAATTGTATGGACTACTGACACGTCTGTGATCCATACATTTTACCTATTATGATTACCATTGTTGTGGCTTTCCCTCAGAAGCATACTTCTGATATGAGCTTCAGAGAAGAGACTGGCAAAAAAGGCAGAGAACACAAGAACCCTCTTGATTCCTTGCAAGTATTAAAGCTACTTCCCCAAAATGAATTGCCCTCCAGGAAGGAGAGGCACTGCTTCCTTTTCAGGTTTCATTTTCTTCTCGCCCACTCTATTCACACCCTCCGAGGAAGGACAAATCAGCGAAAAGCCCCGAGAGATTCACTGTAGCACAGATAATTATGAACCCGCCGAGCCCTCGCGATGTTCATTGTTTAGGCTGCAAGTACAGAAAATTAAAGGCCCATCAGCCTCCAGTCTCTCACGACTGTACAAGCCTGGTCTGCAGAAGCCCCCGTGGCACGTGAGGCTGTGCCATCCACACATCCTCTTTAGTAAATTGTGGCCCTCCTGTACTCCCTGAGGCATTTCACGACAGGGTGAAGTCCCTCATTGTTTCACATTTGCATACTGCCCGAGTTTGCAAATTTTGTTGTGTTGCTTTCATTACCGGTGTCCTGAGTCCTTATACGTTTGTACTGCATTTACTGTAGTTGGAAATGGTTTCTCAGAAACAGGACATTACAAATCCTGGGAGAGACTCTGAGGACTGGAGACAGAGTCCTTTGAAAGCTGTTCAGGAATGCTTAGCATTAGTCTAGAAAATCATTTTTCCCCAAAGTCCTCTGATGGACAGCTCTAGAGGGGCTGACACCTATGTGTAGAATCTATTAGAGTATCCATCCTGAGTTCGAGAAACCCAAATTGGCAGTGAGCAGAGGCCTGCGGTGATTTATTCCAGGAGAAGGAAGATGTAAATGTTAACTAAATACTTTCAAAGTCCTGCGCATTGAGTCAAACACTTTTCTATCCCTTCTAACATGTGATTGAGTCTAAGGTAATAATATAATGTAATTCTCACAACAGTTTGGTGAAATGAGTATTATCTCTGTCTTATATATAAAGATTCAGAGGCTGCAAGAAATTTAGGCATGAAGAGGTTCAATAAATTAGACATGGCCTTTCATTACCTTCTCTATTGCTTTGTAACCAATTACCTCAAACTTTAGCTTAAGAACAACAGAAGTGTATTATCTCAAAGCTCTTGGAACATAGGACACGCTGTATTAGTGATCGCTATGTCTATGATGATGGTGCGGTTCCTGATGCTGGGTACAGCTGAACTGGGATGTTCATTGGATAAAATCATGCAAGGTAAGTTTACGCAGTAATGCCCAAGGCAAATGTTGGTTATTCCAAGTGCTATTTACATCTATGTAATTAAACTTCACCGTGACTCAAGGAGTTGGATATAAGTATTCTCCCCATTTTAGAGGTAAGGAAAGAAACTCTGAGAGACGTTGAATCTTGCTCAAGGTTTCACAGCCAGTAAGTGGCACAGAAAAAGTCAAACCCAGGCAGTCTGGTTGCAGAACTTGTGTTCCCAACCTCTACACCGTACACTCTAAGGGGCTGGATTAAGACAGAGCCTGTATGCCATGACCATATCACTTCAACCAGGGAATAACTGGGAGCTACTGAAGAATAAAAGTAAGAAGACAATTATATTTATGAATTAGAAAAGGGGTCCTGACCGCAGTGCATAGCACAGACTGAAAAGATGGAAAAGCAAGAGACAGGAAGACTGGAAAAATACTTCATTTTAAAGAATAGCATGAAAGCTGGTCCAGTAGGTGAGGTCAGGTCACTTTGTGAAGTAATGAGAACTAATACTGTAGAACAGTGTTCTCTTACCGAGAGCTTTAATTTTGTGTGTGTGTCGGTATCTTGTTTCAGATACTGTTTACCATCTTCCTCTTTCTTCTTCATACACAGAGGTGGCCTCACCCAGCTTCTCTCGCAGTTTGCTGTGGCTATGAGATGGAGCTTTGGCCAACAGAATATGATATGGGCCACCCCATGCATTCTTCTTTACTCCCTGTCCTCTTCTGGCTGACTGTGATGGCAACCCCAGGATGACTTCAGAAGCTCCATGTTCAAGATGGCAAACTCGCTACCAGCTTGGACTCCTGAGTGACTGTGAACCAGAAGCACACTCCACCCCCAAACCTTCAACACACACTTTATCTGCCACCTCACTGCACTTTTCCATACTGATACAATGAAAAATTTTTGTTGTGCTGAGATTTGGATCTGTTTGTAATCACAGTCTAGCCTAAACTAATACATATCTGATCCTAATAATGCTAAAATTATAAAAGCTTAATGCCCAGAGGTATTTTAAACTTTAGTGAAAACTATTTCTCTTTGATACAACTCTCTCATGCTTTTACACTGTATGTTAACTAACTGGAATTTAAATAAAAACTTAAAAAAAAACCCAACTCTCTCATGCTTTTTGAAAACTCTGTCACAGCACTTTTGGGGAAGTCCTTTTGGATATATTTTCAGTTAGGGGAAATTAAAAAGAGAATAATGTGAGAGGAGAAAAAATAGTACCTCATGCTTCAGGATGTACAAAAGATGCCATCTGCCCTGGTGGGAACAGCATGAGGGTCACTCATTTGTAACCCACGGAGCACTGGGTTTCTGAAAGTACACTATTCTTAACTTAGGTCAATTTCACTGAAGAGGTTACCCTGGTGATTACCCCAAATACGTAAAATTCATATTTTAAACACAATGGCAGGAAACCAAAAATGGGTAGGCATATTTCTGATTCTCAGAGAGTACAAAGGGGCCCCTGAAGACTGACAGCACTGGAAAAACAGAAAAAATGGGTTTGTTTCTTTTTTTGAAGAGCAATCAACCTCAAACTTACTACTAATGACTGTTTCATTTCAGTCTACCCACGTGGTTTTGTTTCTTCTACTCTGTAAATGTGAGCCTTTTGGTCATTCTGACAGATTTTCCAGCACTAAAAATATCAGGGGCTTAACTGACAAATCATGGGTATTTTTGACAAGATAGTAGATTAGCCCTGGGAAATTCTCTCCACCTGCTGAAAAAAAAAAGACACCTCAGGGTTACAGAAACTCTTTCAATAGTTGGCCTAAGGTTTCTGTCTTTCTTTACCATCTACCCGTCCTTATTCATACATAAATGGCACATGATTACTTAGGGCAGTATTTTAAAATATGCTAATATTAATTAATCAATATAGGAGTTAATAATTCCGTTTACCTGTGACTTTTCATGCACTAAAAATATATGAGGATGAGATGAACCATGAGAGATGATGGACTCTGAGAAACAAACTGAGGGTTCTAGAGGGGAGGGGGGAGGGGGGACTGGTTAGCCCGGTGATGGGTATTAAGGAGGGCACGTACTGCATGGAGCACTGGGTGTTATACAAAAACAATGGATCATGGAGCACTGCATCAAAAACTAATGATGTACTTACTGTATGGTGATTAACATAACATAATAAAATTAAAAAAAACAAAAAACAAAAAAAATAAATTTGTTAACTTAAAAAAAAATATGAGGATGAAAGGCATGTTTGTTTTTCACTAAAAATTAAATCACTGATCTCCTATTGCTTTCAAGGGCATTGATTGGCATCCATGATGTGAACACTCAGCTTCCTGATATGAAAACCAAAGGTGGAGTGTTTATGTAACCCAATGAATTCCTTCTGCCTCAGAAATGGTCATCTTCCTTCTAATCTACTTTACTCCCAACTGGCTTTCACATGCTGTGTTCAGTCAACAAATGCTTACTGGATGGGGACTTTGAGCCTGGCTTTTTGTTGCATACTGAAGGTATAGACCCTTTCCCTGCCATCAAAGAGGTTGATGTGGAGGAGGGAAGCCAGATTTAATCAAATGATCCCACAAATAAATATTTGCTTATGAAATAATAAACGCTGCAAGAAAAAGGGGCAGGCGATTTGCAAGCAGGTAACAGGATTTAATGGTATCCAGTGATTCACTCATGCTTTCCTGTAGGAAAATGAAGGCTGCCATCTAAAGGAAGTTCCAGCAGTAGTTAGTCAGGTGTGGTAGATCAAAAGTGGTCAGTTGCCCCCATCAAGAGGTAGAATTGGTTTCCTTATCCACAGAATCTGGGCTAGTCTTTGACTTGAGTATCCAGTAGAATGTCCAAGTAAACATTTCTGCCCTTGCTCCCTTGGAGCACGGCTTTGAGAGTGCCAACTGAAGAAGTCCACTAGCCTACCTGATGATGAGAGGTCCCTGGAGAAGTGCCACCCCTGCTGAGTTCTCTGAGTCCAACCAGCTAACCTCTTGCTCCCAACTGTGAGCAATGCTGCCTTAGATCATTCAGCTGGGTCTGGAGGCCAGATACCTACAGCTTACAAAAACAACTCTAGTAGATACCGCCAAATCAGGAGCTAGTGAAATGGCTGTCATTTTAAGACACTGAGTTTGGGGGTGGTTTGTTATATGGCAATAAATTACTAATAACCCAAGTTTGGTCTGGGGACTGGGACTGAATTCTAGGCAGAGATGGAGGTGTAGCAAAGATCTGCTGAGGGAAGAACGTACTTTTAGGGAACAGAGGGGGGGCAGACAGAAGGTTTTGGAGAAATAGACAAGGTTCAAATCAACTGACTGTCAGAACCTGTCAAAGACCTCTGTTTTTACCTTAATTGCAAAGGAAGATCATTAGATGGATTTTAAGCAAGGAAGTGACATGGTTAGATTTACACATGTGCATTGCTTTTTTCTTTTACCAGACCGAAAACCCATCATGGCAGGGGTTTATAGGGGACATCCATAGTGGAAGCTCAGAAAGTCTCGTTTTACTGTTTGACTGATTAGATCATCAGGATACCCAGTAGAATAAAGTGAAATAACCCAGGAGTCTGGGCAAGTTCAGAGGGTTGTGTACAGTCCAAAAATAGAGGAGATGGGAGGTGAGACACCACACCTTCTCATAGTTTAAAACCACTGGGGTGTTCTATTTATGGCTGAAAAAGTCATTATTTCTACCAAATTTCCATTAAAAATCTGTCTTTGATTCCTCTTCTGATCAGCTGGCAGCCACTGCTTTCTTTGCGTTTGAACTAGAGTTTCTTTGATTAGGTTGGCTGGTAAATAGGGAGAGGAGACACAGGGAAAGCCAGATGATTCACTGAGCTGAGTCTCTGTCTCCAAACCTGTTAAGGCTTTGGCACTAAGGTTTGTGAGGCTCAAGAAGAAGTTGTCAGTATACCAAAGGAGAAGCTTGGAAGCCTGATGGCTAGTCTACTTCTTAAACAATGTGAACTCAACAAGGGCTCATGGAAATACCCATGGGATTTGGGGTTAGACCATCTTAAGTTTAAATCCATGCTATGCTATTTACAAATTGCATGACCTTGTACTAATAAATTTATGTTTACTTCAGTTTATAAAACTGTAGGGGGTACAGGGATTATAAAGTCTACCTACCATGTGGGTAAAGATTAAATGAAACGTATACAGAAAGCATCTGCCCAGAAAGTTGTCAATTAAAACAGGTTTACTTTCCATTATACTTCAGAGTTTCTGAAGAACTTTGGACGGTAGGTGCCAATGGCATTTGTTTTTTGTCTGTATATTTTTCATACACACTTGAATTTTATATTTGGGCTCGCTGCAGATTTCTCTGATTTCAAAGAGGAACATCATCTTTCCTTGACGCATGTTTCAACCTTCTCTTTACTCCAGTTCAGTGGTTCTCAACATGGCCTGCACATTGAAACCCCTGGGAAGTTTTAACAAAAATATCAATGTCTGTTTCCATCTCCAATGATAAGGATGTAATTTGTCTGAATTGCAGCTGGGACACTGGGATTAGTTTAATAAAATAATCTTTTGTAAATAAGTATGTGCATGAATCCACTGAACTGCAGAGATTTTTTTTTTTTTTTTTTAAAGATTTTATTTATTTATTTGAGACAGAGAGAATGAGAGAGAGAGCACATGAGAGGGGGGAGGGTCAGAGGGAGAAGCAGGCTCCCTGCCGAGCAGGGAGCCCGATGCGGGACTCGATCCAGGGACTCCAGGATCATGACCTGAGCCGAAGGCAGTCGCTTAACCAACTGAGCCACCCAGGCGCCCTGAACTGCAGAGATTTTTTTGAGGGGTAAAGAGTACTACCTATTCCTAGAACTCACTGTTGGATTAGATCTATAGCCAATGGTATTTCTACTACACCATAGAAATGATATAATTAAAACTTTTTGGTCAATATGGTGACTAAATAGGCCTGGGGCCACCTGCTGGGTAAAATGGCTTTG
Source organism: Phoca vitulina (assembly GCF_004348235.1). Lineage (NCBI taxonomy): Eukaryota > Metazoa > Chordata > Mammalia > Carnivora > Phocidae > Phoca > Phoca vitulina. Next base: position 21,585,104 of record NW_022589721.1, on the reverse strand, counting down.
TAGCTCCCTAAATGAACACTCTTAGATAGAGCCTAAGGGAAACCAGCCTTGTACCAAAGACCAGGGACTTGTGTTTCCCTTCTTCACTTGAGATAGAAAGTAAAAATACAAACATTGTCTTTAAATTACAGGGGCTTATGACCGTCTAATACTTCATCTGTGTGATATCAACTCATGTGATGTGATTTCTGTCACTTTGTACATTTAGACTTCTCGATTTCACTCAATAACTAATTCTTCAATTAGGGTATGCTGCCACCAGGTGGCAATAGGGCCTTACTCGTGATCACCATCTTGGAATAATAATTGTTCATTCACACATTTATTCATTCATGGTTATTTGGAAAGTTAATATACCTTTCACTTACTATCATTTAAAATTCAAAATGTAAACCTTAATAGCATAACTGAAGTGGTATAGTTAATTTTCATTTCAATAATTATAAAGATTGTATAGATGAGTGTGCATGAATTGCTGCATATGTATGTGAAACTCTACATGTCTACACATATGAATGCTTTTAGAGAAATTAAAATTGAAGGTAAAAGTTCGTACCTTCCTCACTATCCCTTATTAATGACTAGTCACAGCATAACCATGCATTGTTCATTTCTGTGTTCTATAGTCAAGTTTTGCTGTTAGTACCTCTATGAGATTGAGTACTACGATGGAATTTCAGATGAACTTAATATTAAAATTCACTCACATGGATTCTCGAACTTTCTAGCAATGAGTATTTCCTATTAAAGAGTTATTAATATAGCTGCTTTCCCACAGCCCGCTAATGAAATTACTTCTATCAACTTTACTTCCTGGTAAGTTAACTTTCACTCTTTCCACATAGGAGAAGAGCAGAGGACAGTGACATAGCTCTGTGTTATTTCTGGGCATAGTGAGTCTTCATGACCAATTCCTCTTAACTACAAAAAAGAAACTCTCTTTCTTCTGCCAGTGGAATGGAGCAATATCATGATGATGTAGCCATTAGCTATGCATGACTTGAAAGCTATACACAGTGATTCTCTTCTATCGATAAGCTTGACTTTAATATCATTTTGAGCTTTTGACAGATTATCTTTGACATAATGACTTTACTAAGAAGCAACTTAGAAATTATTTTAAGAGCATCTTGTTGTTCATAAAGAAGAATTGATAATGCCTTTGTATCTCCCTGTGTACCAATATCTTCTGAGGAAAGGGATCTTAATGATATTCCCTCCACCTACTTGACAGCATCCAGGCCAAGAGACATTGTAAGGGGCAACAGCAAATTGCAACAGTGAATCTTGGTGGGCCAGAAAGCCCTGTCTCTGTGCTGAGCATTGGCTATTTGCACTACCTCTGAGGTGATTGACTAGAATTTTGACCAACCAAACCACTTCATGCGAATTGCTGCCTATGTAAACTAATCATATGCTCTCCTTTACAAATTTGGCACAAAGACATTGGAGGCCCACTTATCCCAAGTTATCCACATGGAGCAAAGCTAAGCAACTCTCCAGGTAATTTTGGAAGTCTACACAACCCAAAGTTAGAAGAACTGGGCTCAGGGAGATGCTGCTGCTGCTGATACTATTTCTATTTTGAGCTCCCTTATTCCTTCAAACAGCTTTCTATTTAAGTAATCTGTGAACGTCAGGAATCTGTTCAGCTAAACTGGCCCAGTCATATCACTTTTAAGACAGCCTTTTTCATGGCATTTACATGCAAGCTGTAAGCTGGACAGACAGTGTTATCAGACAACGGACATTTGTGGTTTCGATCTTCATGACTTTGACTCTTTGGAAAAGATCCCAAAGACCCACGAAAAGTTTTAAAAGCCACATCAAATCTGGTCTCTCAAAATTCTGTTGTGGGCCACTCCACAGAACTCTGTCCCTTCATTTTCTATATTCATTCCCCAATTAAAGTATCAGATTCAAGATGGCGAAAATACAATTTTCTGAAACTGTTATTCTGCTTTTTAATCCTTGTATCATTATTTATCTCTTCTTATATTTTTGCCATGTTTCCTCAATTAGTGTGTGATCTCTTCCAAGGCCACGACCATATTATGGCACTCTATGTCAGTAAATTCCTGATTCAAAGTTATAAGCCGTGGTCCATCTAACTCACTTTTACATTCATTTGTTATTATGCTAATTCTCTCACTAGTATGCACTTGTGCAATAAATATTTATCAAGTGCCTTTTCTGTTATAGGCACTATTCTTGATGTTCAGTATCCAAGAGTAGATGAAACAGACACAGGTCCTTGTCCTCATGGAGTTCATGTTCTAGTAGATGGAGCAAGTGAAATATACAGGAAGCTAGGTAGTGATAAGGAAGTGGCCATCTCAATCAGGTCAGGCTATCTCTATGGACCCTCAGCCTGGCTACAGTTCCTGCCTATGGTCAGCTCCTGGTGTGCCTTGTGTGTACCCTAAATAGTGGACTGCTGTCTGCATTAAAGGCTCCCTTTCAACCCAGCCAGAAAAATTGGGCTTCTTTCCTACTTCCTGCTCTGAATTTTACTTCACCAGGACTAGAGTTTTATCTTAAACGTCCAAGCCCTTGAGTTGAAAAATTATTCCCTGATCAGTTCTTCCCAAACCTCACTGGTAGAGATTTTACTTCATCATTCCTCCCTCTAATCCTGGCTAAAAAAACACTGCACCAAAGTCAAACTATCACCTGGTGCCATGGTAGTTCCATTTCTCTGTTGTTTTTTTCAATAATGTATTCATATGTTAAACAATATGCTTATTTATAGACACTCTATACTAACTAGATGTTAATAATGTATTCATATGTTAAACAATCTGCTATATATGATACATTTTACTGGGGGAGCTTGTTGGAAATTCAGAATCTTAGGCCCTGTCCCCAAACAGCTGAATCAGAATCTGGTTTAATAAGATCCCCAGGTAATCTGCACACATGTTAAATCTGGTGAAGGGCTGAAAGTCTAGAGGGATGGTAAATGAAAGGCAACAAGAAGATCCATCTTCAGCACTGCAGGGAGATACAGGGTCCCACCTCTCTTCTCACCTAGATGCTCCATAACAGGAGAACTTACTGGTCTACCTGGTTTGACTTTGGGACTCTGAGTGGCAGGACTAGGGTGAGACAAGTGAGAGACTTGGACAGTGCAACACTTCTGGAGGCACAGAGTCTCAGGTGCCCACCATGCACTTGTAGGAATCTGAGGGTTTGTTCCTCCTTCCACTCTGTACTCATGGGACCTTGCTTGCCTCACCTTAGGCCTGGCCCCATTGAGTGCCCAGGCTGATCACTGAATGGGAGCAGCCCTTGATGGAAGGTTACCCACCTGAGTGTGAGTATCTCTCCTCCATCCTTTCTGTTCCTTAGGAAAAGCCCCTCTAGTTGTGCTTTCTTGTGCTCCCCCTCTACTCTTTTGCATTTACCTTTTTGCATCTCCCTATGGTTTGATGGTAAAATTTGGGAATAAAATGGAATGGAATGAAAAGGGTTGCAGAGCCTCTCTGTCTACAGCTGGGTCCTGTAACTCCACTCACTTCACTGAATGTTCAGAGCATCACACCAGCTCAGGATGACCTAGGTCCTTTTTAGTCTTGTCACGGGTCCTTGTGTATATATCTTCCTTGATAGCCACATAGACGGGTGCTTGGAAAATGGGGTAGGATTCAGGCATTCCTGCTTTCCCAACTCCTTACCAGAGAGTTCCACATTGAGAGATACTGGGAATGTATCTGTTATTTATAGGGTGTTGACTTATTTTCTGTTTAGATGATAATCCCAGGAGCATGGCTCCCACAGTAGAGAACCCTGAAGGGAGGAAGTTTGAGTGATTGGTTCACCACAATACCACAGACACCTCCAACAGGTGTGTGGGACCTGGGGCAGGCTCCTGCACTTTCAATTGTTCACTTTTCTCATCTGTAAAATGAGAACCATAGTAATTCTTACTATACAGGATTATTGAAAAGACTAAATCAACAAATGCATGTAACAAGTACTTCATAAGCTACTATGCAAATATTCTTGTTTGTAACCTTGTAATTAAGTTTAAAAGGAATGCAGGAGAGACGAGACAAACCATGAGAGACTATGGACTCTGAGAAACAAACTGAGGGTTCTAGAGGGGAGGGGGGTGGGGAGATGGGTTAGCCCAGTGATGGGTATTAAGGAGGGCACGTACTGCATGGAGCACTGGGTGTTATACGCAAACAATGAATCATGGAACACTACATCAAAAACTAATGATGTATTGTATGGTGACTAACATAACATAATAAAATAAAATTTAAAAAAATAAAGAACTCTATCACAAACTGAAAAAAGAAAGGAATGCAGGAAATTATTTTTTTTTAATAAAAGAGGCTCAGAGAACTTAAGTATCATCTCAAGGTCCATAGTCTGTAGGTACTGGGGCTGAGGCTTCTACCAGAGTGCCCCACTCCATTCCCTGCCTCCCCATCACACTGCCTCCTGGACATGTAGCATAGACATCTCACTGTTTATGTTCTCTGAAATTTAAATGACATACCCTCCACCCTCCATTTACTTTCCCTCTTTATATCAAGACATCTTTTTAGATTCAGCCCCTTGGAACCTATTGTCTTAATTAAAATTATTATTGATCAGCTTCTTGCAGAGCTGGAGGTAAGGCAACAGCTGAAGCAAAGCAGGCTCTTCCTATTTGCATTTCAGGTGGGTCAGCAAAATGTGGCACTGCAGTTGTGCCTGCATGGTAATAAAACATCTTAGAATTCACAGTACCTCTGCAGCAGGCTTGGACTCACATTCAGGCCAGGCTATGAGGCTCCACATGGACTAACAATCCCTCTGAATACCCCAGTGATGCCTTCCTGAGCAAAGAAAAAGTCAACTTGGAACTGTCCCCCACTCAAAAACAACAACAACAACAACAACAAAAAAAACAAACCACCCCAAAAGTCTTGCCTGTCCCAGACTCTGTACTGCTTAGCTTCTCCAGCTGCATGGGGCCACTTGAAACTGCACTGGGTACTCCCTCCTGCCTGTTTCTAAAGTTAACCTTCATTAGAGGCTGGAGAAAGTCCACAGACTTCAACATCCTGAGATCAACAAGTGCCCCATTTGTGTACCTCACTTCTAAAGTCCAGAATGATCCCGCAGTGCTGTCCCATTCTCCTGTCTAGAATCTAATTTGGGGACTTTGAAATTGAGATATTGACTTGCTTTTCCTAGATGACCTTCTTAGGTGAAAATTAACCAGGCAGATCTCCTGCTTTATATTTCCAAACCCTTTCACCATACTTTCTGTGATTCTCATCCCATGGTCAGTGACCTACCCTAATCATTCATTCATTCCCTATTCCATTCACTCTTTAATTCAACAATGTTTATTGAACAACTTTTGTGAGACAGACTCTGCTATGCATTGGGGACATGATGGTGAACACTAGTCTTAGGGAGTCAGAGCTTCTTGGCAAAGACAGACATTCATTTATCAACATGAGATATTTGTTAAGCACCCACTGTGTGGCAGGGATTATTCTTAGCATGAGGGATACAGTAGAGAATGAGCAGGTATAATCTTTGCCCTCATATAGCTTACATTGTACTGGGGTAAGGTGGGGAGGAGAGCAACAGACACAAAATAGTAACATGTCAGGTGGATGGAAGTGATAAGGAGAAAATTAAAGTAGGAAACTAGGGAAACAAGCAATGAATAGTTCTATTTTACATAGGATGATCAGATATGATGTCTGAGAAAGTGAAACTGGAGCCAAGACCTGAATGAAGCTAGGAAGCAAGTCGTACAAATATTTGGAGGAAGCCTGTTCTGAGAAGGGGCAGCAAGAATGTGGACACAAGGCAGGGGTGTGTTTGAAGTTCTTGAGGATCAGGAAAGAAGGCAGTGGTCTGTAAGAGAAAGGGCAAGTGGTGGAGGTGAAGCCAGGCAGAATGTAGAAGCAGGGGGTGGTGCGCAGTTGTGTATAGAGCCCTGTCATGCCCTTGTGAGAACTTGGGTTTTACTGAGTGAGATGAGAATGCACCAGAAGATTTCGAGTGGAGGAGTCATCTGGTCTAACCCTTGTGATGACTCCTAAGTGAGAAGAAGGTTGTTTGGACCAGGGTGCTGGTAGTGGTGTTAGTGAAGGTATTTTGAAGGTAGAGCTATCAAAATTCACTGAATGATCAGACCTGGAGTATGAGAGGAAGAGAGAAGTCAAAGATGACTCCATGACTTTTAGTCTGAACCACCGGATGAATGTGGATGTCATGAAACAAATAATCTCCCAATGAAGGGTAACATTATAAGCTGAGGTTAGTGCTGTAGTTGAAAGACTCTGAACCCCATAACTTATCAATCTCACTTCCATCATTCCCCTTTTCATCCTCTACTGTTCTACTAGCCACGTTCCATCTTATCACAGGGACTTTGCACAAGATGCTTCTTGTTAAGGACTTTGGATATAATCTAAGAGTATGGAAAGCAGGTGTTAAACAATGTAGTGAGATGATGATATTAGAGCTTTGGAAAGCTCCCTTTGACTGCAGGTTGAGAATGGATTAGGGAGGGAGACTAGTTAGGAAATGATCACAGATATAGGTGAGAAGATGATGGCTTGGACCAGAGTGGTAGCACATTAGATATAGCCTGAGGTGAGACCATACTGGAGGCACCAAGGTCTAGGGCCTTCCTAAGTAACCCAGTTGCCATGTTGGCATGACTATAATTGGTAGGTCAGAAAGGACTAAATTAGAGTGTGGTAGGAGAAAGGTAGGGGGCAACCAGCCAGTATAGATTAAGTACAGGAGGAGGTTAAATGTGGTCTTTTGGGTGGAGCCCTCAGGAAGCCATGAACTATTTCCAGGAAGAGATGACACATTTCTTTGATGCCCCAGTGGTTTTTAAATTTTTCTGCATGAAGTTCACCACTTTCTACACATGCACTCCTCTCACACCCCTCCCCCTTCCAGGACTGCTTGAAACTCTTTATTCCTGTCCAAGTGCTGGTGTCCTTGTCTATGCTCTGGTGACCTCCTAACAGCTTGAAAAGGAGGCAGTATTGCATTGCATAATGGTTAAGGACGCTGACTTTTGAGTTGTACTAACTTGGATTTGAAACTCATTTGTACTACTTACTTATTATGTGGCTTTGGGTAAATTACCTAATTTCCTGGAACCTCAGTTTTCACACCTGTGAAATGGCAAAAATTATAACACCAATTTCATAGGATGGTTATAAGGATTTAAAAAGATAATGCCTAGGAAACACATGATGCGAAGCCTATCCAATAATAATAGCTGATATTATAAAGTTCTTCATTTGTGATAAGCAGTGTTCTGAGTGCTCCAAGTATATTATCTTTCAAACTATCCTCTTATCTCCATTTCGCAGAGGAGGAAATTGATGCACAGACAGGGTTAATAGCTCACACAAGGGAAAAAAACTATGTAGCGATAGAGTTAGGATTTGAACTCAGGCAGCCCCTCTCAATCAGTAGATGATACAGCCTCTCTCAAGTGGTAAATACCAAGCAAAAGCAGCTACTCGTATCCTCACTAGAAGTTCTCCAGAATGAGCATTCTAGCATCTCAGTAGGGGGGAGCATCTAGTTATCTGAATTTCTAGTTGCATGGCCACTTTTATTTGTTGAGAATATTTCTAGAAGAAGTGAATCCACTTTTTAAAAAACCCTTAGGTTTCAAAACAATAGAATAAGTGCTCAAATGTTAAATGAAAAATGAATGATCAAGTTGTCTGTAGTGGCCCTTAGGAAATGTTGAGCATCTGAGTATTGGAATTAGGAATGGTTAATAGGTGAGGAAAACCCCCACTGAGACCTGGTTTAAAGGGGGTAACGGACAATGTGGTTCTGGATGTGTCGAATATGGCAGCAGAGCTGAGTGCCTTTGTGACCATGCTATGTTTCATCATGTTTGTACCAGAGCAGTGCCTCTGTCTAGTTTTCCAGTCTTTTTGTAGGTGACATTTAGTGGCTAGAACACAGTTTATACCAATCCTAATATTTCTACATGCAGTGTCATAAGTTATGAGTCCCTGACATGGTGAGAAGTGGTTTGTGTAGTGGGTCAGCACACAGAAGCTCCAGCCTAATCACCTTGGCATTTGATTTCTGATTCCACTACTTTCTAGCTGTGTAATCTTGGGCAAGTAGGTGAACCTTCTGGTGCCTCCATTTCCCTATCTATAAATGGAGATCAAAATAGGACTTATCCTATTTGACTGATGTGAGAATTAAAAGAAATAACACATACAAGGGGTTTAGCAGAGATGCCAGTATTGTTGGTTGTTGTTACTACAGAGTGCCAGCTGTGTGCCATGATCATAAGGTAGGTGACCATTTGCGGAATAATTCAAGAAAGGCATGAAGCTTTTAGATCCCTAAATTTCTAATCATCTGGACTAGATTATGATAGCAATTTCCTGAGTCTGCTAATTGTTTTATAAACAAATTGCTTATCTATATGTCAAAACCATTTAATGAAAAAGTCCATCCCATTGTATTGTATTCTGTATCCCATTTCAAAATTTTGACATAACATTATGCTTTATATCCCAGTCTCTTCTAGCCCATTTCATTTTATTCTGTTTACATTCTATATTTCACACTTAGTCATTCCACATCATTTTATATTTCATTTATTCATTTCCCATATTCCTTTTGATTCAATTCCATTCCATAGTCCATCTTACCTCATCTCATTTTATTTATTTATATATTTATTTATTTATTTATTTATTTTGCAGTTGTATGCCTTTACTTGACAATCAGCAGTTAGTTCTCATCCACATTAATGCTCAGTCGATTTTTGAAAGTGGTGACAGGTTCATAGGTAACCAACATATAGAGCTTGTTTGGTGGATCTTCATCCTCATTATGTTTCCTGGACAATCGCACACAGACACAATAGGGAACATTCCTCATTCCTTTGGCCCATACAGCTTTGTTAAACCTGGTGTCAATGCACACATCTGGAGTTCCCATCTCCTCATGGGAAATCTCCAGATCTGTTTGAGTGCCTGAGTGGCACACTTCTTGAACCCCACTCCATGGATGTGCTTGTGAATGTTTATGGTGTATTCTCTGGTTGCCACCTCGTTGATGGCAGAATGGCCCTTTTTCTTGCCATCCTTTTTTGCAGGACCCATTCTGCTGGGCCCTGGTTGGAAGAGCACCTTATCTCATTTTAATTTATTCTTTACTGCATTTATTGTCAGATTCCATGATTTGGAAATCATCCCCATCCCATTCTATCCCATTTCCTTCCTACTCCATTCCATTCCATTTTATCCAATTCCACATGTCTCCCAGGCCATGTCAGTCTGAGGATAGGAAAATGATAACAATTTCCATGTTTCTTTTGCTCTATCCCCACCTGTTTTCTGTGAGTACATTCTCCTCTCAAATTCTTCCTGAATAATTCTGGGGGTTTCTCAACAACCTATGGTCTAAACTAGTAATCTGATGTTTTTGGTAATTTGCAACATTTCCCCTCTCCTGTTCCAATTTGCAGTCATGGCACCTCTGGCTTGAGCCAGTTACACTAGTGGCAACTACTTAGGGACAGAGCAGGCACTTAAATCTCAGGCTTTCCCCTCTACTGATGAGATGTCTCCCACTGAACAATGCTCTCTCCTACAAATAGAAATGGTTGTAGTTTCTTCCTCCTATTTGCCCCCTTTAATGGGTATAATTGGGTCTATCATTACATTCAGTATCTAGGCCTTTAAGGAATAAAAATTACTGGTGCTTTCAGAGGTCTGTTTGGTCAACTTGCACAGTGATCATGGAGTTAAACTATGGTTATATCAAGACTGAGCAGAGAGTGGGCCCTATAACCAACTAGGACATTTAGCACCCAAAAGATGGGGTCTGGGGGGCATATTTGTCCTACTCAACAGTGACACCTGTTGACCTAGATGGAAACATATGTATTCTAAGAGGAGTTGGGGCAGGGTTTTGGGGATTAAACAAAAACAAGCAATAACTCCAATGGACAACAAAGCAAATAACATAGGAAAGTCATCTGCTCCCATTTCAGTTGGTTCCCCTGCTGCCAGAAGTGAGTTAACATTACCCAGGATAAAACCACATGTTGAAAGAATTGATGAGTGAAAGCCTCTATGGAATATTTAATCAACATTTAAAGACAAACAATGAATTCTGGTCAGTTTAGAGAAACTGAAGCCCATACATACATAGATACATAGATACATACATACATACACTGTATGATATATATCATATGTTTATATTTATAGTGCTGGAGACTAAACCAGGAGTCAACTTGAATCAAAAATGAACAAGCAAAGGAAAAAACAGACAAACAAAAAAACAAACTCTTACCTATAGTGATTCCTCTTTAAATTTTGTCCACATATGAAAACAGAATCATATCTTTTGCTCTCCCTCCTTCTGTCTCTCCCTCCCCCTCTTCCTCCCTTCCTTCATTCTTTTTACAAATACATATCAAATAAGTTTATTAACACCACGAGTCAGACCCTAGACTAGGCACTGTTGATGAGGACAAAGTGTTCTACATGTAATGGAGTTCATCAACTATCAGAGAGCCATTCTATTTTTTTTATTTATAATTAACATATAGTGCTATATTCATTTCAAGTGTACAATATAATGATTCAATAATTCTATACATTTCTCAGTGTTCATCAAGATAAGTGTACTCTTAATCCCCTTTATCTATTTTCCCCATTCCCCCCATCCACCTCCCCTCTGGAAACCACCAGTTTGTTCTCTATAGGTAAGAGTTTGTTTTTTTGTTTGTCTGTTTTTTCCTTTGTTTGTTCATTTGTTTTGTTTCTTAAATTCCACATATGTGTGAAATCATATGGCATTTGTTTTTCTCTAACTTATTTCACTTAGCATTATACACTCTAGGTCCACCCATGTGATGCAAATGGCAAGATTTCATTCTTTTTATGGCTAATATTCCATTATACGTAGTAAATGTATAATATATAATTTCTATATATATATATAGTAATATTCCATCATACACACACACACACACACACCCCACATCTTCTATATCCATTCATCTAAAAATGGACACTTGGATTGCTTCCAGATTTCCAAATCCTGGCTATTATAAGTAATGCTGCAATAAACATAAGGGTACATATATTTTTTTGAATTAGTGTTTTCATTTTCTTTGGGTAAATACCCAATAGTGGAATTACTGGATTGTATGGTATTTCTATTTTTAATTTTTTGAGAAAACTCTATACTGTTTTCCACAGTGGCTGCACCAATTTACATTCCCACCAACTGCTGTAGCCTCACAGAAGTAGAAAGGATGGTATCTGGCTAGGGGAATGGGGTGGACAATGGTAGGTCAGTGAAGCCTTCACCGAGGACAGACTTTTTGCACTAGATATTGAGAAGTCAGTAGAAACTTTATAGAAGTAAACAAACTCAGTGACATGAGGGTGAATGGTGTTTTAAGGGAATAATCAATATCTTGTGAGTCTTTTACACTGACTACATTTTAGGGAGATGATGAGCTTAGAGAGGCAGACTGGCAACAGGTTGAGAAGAGTCTTGCTAAGGAATTTTCTTTTTTTTTTTTAAGATTTTATTTATTTATTCATGAGAGAGAGAGAGAGAGAGAGGCAGAGGGGGAAGCATGCTACCCGCGGAGCAGGGAGCCCGATGCGGGCTCAATCTCAGGACCCTGGGATCATGACCTGAGCTGAAGGAAGATGCTTAACTGACTGAGCCACCCAGGCACCCCTAGGAATTTTCTATTTATCTTGTGGACTACGTGGAGCTTTTGAAAGGTCTTTTAAGCAAAGATTTAGAGGCATTTATAACTTAAGGAGAGAATATTCTGGCTACATTGTGGAGGATGGATAGGAAAAGAAAGAGAGAGGGAAAGAGAGAGAAAGCGAGCACTTAACTGTAGGTAAGAAACTGGCTGGACAGTTGATGTACTTTCTTGGACTGTATAGAACAAAACATCCTAATCATATTTTATTGTTACTGTAACATGGGACAGAAAAAAGCATAGCTTTTAAAGAAGTAAGACCTAACTTAAATCCTATTCAGTAACTATGTGGCCATGGCAAATGTGAAGACTTATCTGAGTCTGTCTCTACTTCTACTTAATGACATCCACTTCACAGGAACCGTGTGAGGATAGACAGGTAAAATATTAAATGCATCAATACTGGGCCGGGCACATGGGAAGTACTAGGGAAATGGTGATCTCTCCTGACTCTGTGGATCTGGGTCCTTGCTCTTCTTCAGTTTCCCCAGAGATACTGGCTTGTCCTGGTCAGTGCAAAGGTATTCAGGAGGCCATGGTATGCATTCAGGAGGCTGTCTCAGGCTTGTGGTAATTTCATGTCAGTGTATCTGCACACATGTGCACACACACACTACACATACACATTACTTAAAATGGTGTGAAAGTAGAAAATTTTCCTGTGGAATATCACAAACAGAAATAGGTCTGCAGAGGAGGCGGAGCAAGATGGCAGAGGAGTAAGAGACCTGGATTTTGTCTGGTCCCAGGAATTCAGCTGGATAGGGATCAAACCATTCTGAACACCTACGGACTCAACAGGAGATAGAAGAAAAGAATAGCAACAACTCTCTGAACAGAAAAGCAACCACTTTCTGGAAGGTAGGATGTGCAGAGAAGTGAATCTGAGGCGATATTCGGGAGGATAGATGGCAGGAGAGCGGGCCTCCGTTGGCTGCTTCTGGCAAGTGATAGAGCCGGGAAGCACAAAATCGGAACTTTTAGAAGTTGGCTCCACTGAGGGACATCGCTCCAGTGGCTAAGTGGGGGGCGGAACCCTCGCAGGACAGTGTGGTCTCAGGACCCTTGGGGTCACAGAAAGACCGGGGGTACCTGAGTGCAGCAGAGCTCCCAGGTATTGGAGCAGGGAAGCCGGCTGCAGAGACGGAGCCAAGGCGCAGGCTCTCAGCTCGGGGTTGCCATAAACTGAGATCCGCGGAACAGTCAGGCCCCTGTTCCTCCAGCAGGGACCCAACAAGCGGCAGATCTGGGGAGACTCCTCTTCCTCCCCCGGGAGGAGCAGCGTGGGAGTGCACTACAGGGATCTGCTGGGTTTGGAGACTCCACATGGGGTCAGGTGCCAGAGATAGAAACGCTCGGTCACAGGCCGGGTGAGTGAGGAGTGTGGCCGGAGACCGGGGAGATGGGAGTGACTGCCTGCTTTTCTCTGGGGGTGTACTGAGGAGCGGGGCCCCGAGTTCTCGGCTCCTCCGGGGCAGAGACTGGGAGGCTGCCATATTCACTCTCAGCCTCCAAAGCTGTACCAAAAGCTTGCAGGGAACAAAATCTCCCGAGAGCAAACCCAAGCAGATTACTTAGCTCGGACTGGCAAGGGCTGGGCAATTCCGCCTCCAGCAAAGACATTTGGGAACCACGGCCACAGGCCCCTCCCCCAGAAGATCAGCAAGAACAGCCAGCCAAGACCAAGTTTACCGATCAAAGAGAACGGCAGAACTCCAGAGCTAGGGAATACTGCACATAGAGTTCATGGCTTTTTTACCATGATTCTTTAGTCTTTCAAAGTTAATTTTTTTAACTTTTTTTTTAAATTTTTCTTTTTCCCTTTTTCAACCAACATCTTATCAATCCTTTTTTTAAAAATCATTTTTATTTTTCATTTTTAGAGTCATATTCTATCCCTACATAGTAGTTACCCTTATTTTTGGCATATATATATAAGTTGTTCTCTCTAAAATTTTGAGATAGTTTCTTCTAACAAATCAAAATATACCATAAATCTCTAGTGCATGTTTCTTTTCTACTCCACTGCCTGATCACATTCTCTCTCCTTTTTTTTTCTTTTTTCTTTTTAAACCCTCTTCTTTCTTTTTTCAAACAACTTCTTATCAATTCCTTTTATAAAATTTTTTATAATTTTCAACTTAACAGTCATATTCCATCCCTATATCATATCAACCCTTATTTTTGTACATATATAAGTTTTTCTTTCTTTAAAATTTTGGGAGGCACTTTCTTCTAGCAGACCAAAATACACCCAAAAGCTAGTGTGTGGCACTGATTTATGCACCAGCCTGATCATATTTGATCATATTGTTTTTTTTTATTTTGTTCTGTTTTTGTTTGCTTTTATCTTTCTTTTTCCTTTTTCTTTCTTTTTCTTTTTTCTTTCTTTCCCTTTCTTTCCCCCCGGCTTCAGGTCTTTTCTGATTTGTTTAGAGTATATTTTCTGGGGACGTTGTTACCCTGTTAGCATTTTGTTCTCTCATTTATCTATTCTCCTCTGGAGAAAATGACAAGACGGAAAAAATCACCTCAACAAAAAGAACAAGAGGCAGTACTGACTGCCAGGGACCTACTCAATACAGACATTAGTACGATGTCAGATCTAGAGTTCAGAATCATGACTTTAAAGATACTAGCTGGGCTTGGAAAAAGCATGGAAGTTATTAGAGAAACCCTTTCTGTAGAAATAAGAGAACTAAAATCTAACCAAGTTAAAATCAAAAAGGCTATTAATGAGGTGCAGTCAAAAATGGGGGCGCTAACTGCTAGGATAAATGAAGCAGGAGAGGGAATTAGCGATATAGAAGACCAAATGATGGAAAATAAAGAAGCTGAGTAAAAGAGAGATAAACAACTACTGGATCATGAGGGCAGAATTCGAGAGATAAGCGATACCATAAGACAAAACAACATTAGAATAATTGGGATCCCAGAAGAAGAAGAAAGAGAGAGAGGGGCAGAAGGTATATTGGAGCAAATTATAGCAGAGAACTTCCCTAACTGGGGGAAGGAAACAGGCATCAAAATCCAGGAAGCACAGAGAACCCCTCTCAAAATCAATAAACATATGTCAACACCCCGACATCTAATAGGAAAACTTACGAGTCTCAGAGACAAAGAGAAAATCCTGAAAGCAGCTCGGGAGAAGAGATATGTAACCTACAATGGTAGAAACATTAGATTGGCATCAGACCTATCCACAGAGACCTGGCAGGCCAGAAAGGACTGGCATGATATATTCAGAGCACTAAATGAGAAAAATATGCAGCCAAGAATACTATATCCAGCTAGGTTGTCATTCAAAATAGAAGGAGAGATAAAAAGCTTCCAGGACAAACAAAAACTAAAGGAATTTGCAAACACGAAACCAGCCCTACAAGAAATCTTGAAAGGGGTCTTCTAAGCAAAGAGAGAGCCTAGTCCAGAAAGGAACACAGACAATATACAGAAACAGTCACCTTACAGGCAATACAATGGCACTAAATTCCTATCTTTCAATAGTTACCCTGAATGTAAATGGGCTCAATGCCCCAATCAAAAGACACAGGCTATCAGATTGGATTAAAAAACAAGACCCATCGATATGCTGTCTGCAAGAGACTCATTTTAGACCCAAAGACACCCCCAGATTGAAAGTGAGAGGGTGGAAAACCATTTACCATGCTAATGGACACCAAAAGAAAGCTGGGGTGGCAATCCTTATATCAGACAAATTAGATTTTAAACCAAAGACTGTAATAAGAGATGAGGAAGGACTATATCCTACTTAAAGGGTCTATCCAACATGAAGCTCTAACAATTATAAATATCTATGCCCCTAACATGGGAGCAGCCAATTATATAAGCCAATTAATAAAAAAAGCAAAGAAACACATTGACAACAATACAATAATAGTGGGGAAGTTTAACACCCCCCTCACTGAAATGGACAGATCATCTAAGCAAAAGATCAACAAGGAAATAAAGACTTTAAATGACACACCAGACCAAGTGGACTTCACAGACATATTCAGAACATTCCATCCCAAAGCAATGGAATACACATTCTTCTCTAGTGCCCATGGAACATTCTCCAGAATAGATCACATCCTAGGTCATAAATCAGGTCTCAACCAGTACCAAAAGATTGGGATCATTCCCTGCATATTTTCAGACCACAATGCTTTGAAACTAGAACTCAATCACAAGAGGAAAGTCGGAAAGAACTCAAATACATGGAGGCTAAAGAGCATCCTACTAAAGAATGAATGGGTCAACCAGGAAATTAAAGAGGAATTAAAAAAATTCATGGAAACCAATGAAAATGAAAACACAACTGTTCAAAATCTTTGGAATGTAGCAAAGGCAGTCCTAAGAGGAAAGTATATAGCAATACAAGCCTTTCTCAAGAAACAAGAAAGGTCTCAAGTACACAAACTAACCCTACACCTAAAGGAGTTAGAGAAAGAATAGCAAATAAAGCCTAAACCCAGCAGGAGAAGAGAAATAATAAAGATCAGAGCAGAAATGAATGAAATAGAAATCAAAAGAACAGTAGAACAGATCAATGAAACTAGGAGCTGGTTCTTTGAAAGAATTAACAAGATGGATAAACCCCTGGCCAGACTTATCAAAAAGAAGAGAGAAATGACCCAAATCAACAAAATCATGAATGAAAGAGGAGAGATCACAACCAACACCAAAGAAATACAAACAATTATAAGAACATATTATGAGCAACTATATGCCAGCAAATTAGATAACCTGGAAGAAATGGATGCGTTTCTAGAGATGTATCAACTACCAAAACTGAACCAGGAAGACATAGAGAACCACTAAGGAAATTGAAGCAGTCATCAAAAATCTCCCAACAAACAAAAGCCCAGGGCCAGATGGCTTCCCAGGGGAATTCTATCAAACATTTCAAGAAGAATTAATACCTATTCTTCTGAAACTGTTCCAAAAAATAGAAATGGAAGGAAAACTTCCAAACTCGTTTTATGAGGCCACCATTACCTTGATCCCAAAACCAGACAAAGACCCCATCAAAAAGGAGAATTAGAGACCAATATCCTTGATGAACATGGATGCAAAAATTCTCACCAAAATACTAGCCAATAGGATCCAACAGTACCTTAAAAAGATTATTCACCACGACCAAGTGGGATTTATCCCTGGGCTGCAAGTTTGGTTCAACATCCACAAATCAATCAACATGATACAATACATTAAGAATCATATGATCATATGATACAATAAGAACAAGAATCATATGATCCTCTCAATAGATGCAGAAAAAGCATCTGACAAAGTACAGCATCCTTTCTTGATCAAAACTCTTCAGAGTATAGGCATAGAGGGTACATACCTCAATATCATAAGAGCCATCTATGAAAAACCCACAGTGAATATCATTCTCAATGGGGAAAAACTGAGAGCTTTCCCTCTAAGGTCATGAACACGGCAGGGATGTCCACTATCACCACTGCTATTCAACATAGTATTAGAAGTCCTAGCCACAGCAATCAGACAACAAAAAGAAATAAAAGGCATCCAAATCAGCAAAGAAGAAGTCAAACTCTCACTTTTTGCAGATGATATGATACTTTATGTGGAAAACCCAAAAGACTCCACCCCAAAACTGCTAGAACTCATACAGGAATTCAGTAAAGTGGCAGGATATAAAATCAATGCACACAAATCAGTGGCATTCCTATACACCAACAACAAGACAGAAGAAAGAGAAATTAAGGGGTTGATCCCATTTACAAATGCACCCAAAACCATAAGATACCTAGGAATAAATCTAACCAAAGAGGCAAAGGATCTATACTCAGAAAACTATAAAATACTCATGAAAGAAATTGAGGAAGACACAAAGAAATGGAAAAACGTTCCATGCTCATGGATTGGAAGGACAAATATTGTGAAGATGTCAATGCTACCTAGAGCAATCTACACATTCAATGCAATCCCCATCAAAATACCACCCACTTTTTTCAAAGAAATGGAACAAATAATCCTAAAATTTGTATGGAACCAGAAAAGACCCCAAATAACCAGAGGAATGTTGAAAAAGAAAAGCAAAGCTGGTGGCATCACAATTCCGGACTTCCAGCTCTATTACAAAGCTGTCATCATCAAGACAGTATGGTACTGGCATAAAAACAGACACATCGATCAATGGAACAGAATAGAGAGCCCAGAAATGGACCATCAACTCTATGGTCAACTAATCTTCGACAAAGCAGGAAAGAATGTCCAATGGAAAAAAGACAGTCTCTTCAACAAATGGTGTTGGGAAAATTGGACAGCCACATGCAGAAGAATGAAACTGGACCATTTCCTTACACCACACACAAAAATAGACTTCAAATGGTTGAAAGACCTAAATGTGAGACAGGAGTCTATCAACATCCTAAAGGAGAACACAGGCAGCAACCTCTTTGACCTCAGCCGCAGCAACTTCTTCCTAGAAACATCGCCAAAGGCAAGGGAAGCAAGGGCAAAAACAACTATTGGGACTTCATCAAGATAAAAAGCTTTTGCCCAGCAAAAGAAACATTCAACAAAACCAAAAGACAACCGACAGAATGGGAGAAGATATTTGCAAATGACATATCAGATAAAGGGCTAGTATCCAAAATCTTTAAAGAACTTATCAAACTCAACACCCAAAGAACAAATAATCCAATCAAGAAATGGGCAGAAGACATGAACAGACATTTTTCCAAAGAAGACATCCAAATGGCCAACAGACACATGAAAAAGTGTTCAACATCGCTTGGCATCAGGGAAATCCAAATCAAAACCTCAATGAGATACCATCTCACACCAGTCAGAATGGCTAAACTTAACAAGTCAGGAAATGACAGATGTTGGCGGGGATGCGGAGAAAGGGGAACCCTCCTACACTGTTGGTGGGAATGCAAGCTGGTGCAGCCACTTTGGAAAACAGTATGGAGGTTCTTCAAAAAGTTGAAAATAGAGCTACCATATGATCCAGCAATTGCACTACTGGGTATTTACCCCAAAGATAAAAATGTACGGATCCGAAGGGGTACGTGCACCCTGATGTTTATAGCAGCAATGTCCACAATAGCCAAACTGTGGAAAGAGCCAAGATGTCCATTGACAGATGAATGGATAAAGAAGATGTGGTATATATATATACAATGGAATATTATGCAGCTATCAAAAGGAATGAGATCTTGCCATTTGCAATGACGTGGATGGAACTGGAGGGTGTTATGCTGAGCGAAATAAGTCAATCAGAGAAAGACATGTATCATATGACCTCACTGATATGAGGAATTCTTAATCTCAGGAAACAAACTGAGGGTTGCTGGAGTGGGGGGTGGGGTGGGAGTGATGGGTTGGCTGGGTGATAGACATTGGGGAGGGTATGTGCTATGGTGAGTGTTGTGAAGTGTGCAAGACTGTTGAATCACAGATCTGTACTTCTGAAACAAATAATGCAATATATGTTAAGAAAAAAAAAGAAGAAGAAGAAGATAGCAGGAGGGGAAGAATGAAGGGGGAAAATCGGAGGGGGAGACGAACCATGAGAGACGATGGACTCTGAAAAACAAACTGAGGGATCTAGAAGGGAGGGGGGGTGGGAGGATGGGTTAGCCTGGTGATGGGTGTTAAAGAGGGCACGTTCTGCATGGAAGCACTGGGTGTTATGCACAAACAATGAATCATGGAACACTACATCAAAAACTAATGATGTAATTTATGGCGATTAACATAACAATAAAAAATTTTAAAAAAAAAAGAAATAGGTCTGCAAAAAGGAAGCCCTTAAATGAAAAATTCCACATATACCAGTTGGTACATTCCAGAACACCAAGAATCAGACCAGCATTTCCATCACTCTTTTGGCCTCCCATTTCCAACCATGGATACAGACATTTTGCCGCCTCCATTTTAAATTTAGATTTTGACATCATCTCCTGGCCTGAACGTGGGTCGTGGTGGACTGCCAAGTTCACATGGCTGTTTTCTCCAATTCCAGCTTTCCTCTAATCTGTCCTGTCTTGACAGTTTTCACTCATTCCTTCACAGAGAGCTTACCACTCACTCCACTTTTTTTTCACCTTCAATTCATGGAAATGAATCAGGTCTGTGATGGCGTCATTCAAAAGAGAAAGCTAATTAAAAAGGTCCCCTTTCCTTCCTCTTAGAGACCTTGCAATAGTTTTCTCCTTTTAGGAGACACAAGCCAGGAAGGAAGCTCTTCAGTACAGCTGTAAATAGAGAAGCCTGGCTGGAGTTTGGGGGAAACAGGGTGATCATTCCCAGCTAAACTGTTAGCTCCCTGGGGACAAGTTTTAAGCTGCTTTGTCTTTTCCAAGGTCAGGATAAACAGAATAACCTCAGGCTACTCTAACCAGAAGGAACATGTAATAATGGGATACAAAAATTAACTATAGTGTAAGTGTGATTAAGTTGCTCTATGGGGAAAGATATTTTGTAGGAGATGTTCATCCTGGGACGAGAGTTCTAATAAGCACCAATATTTACATAGCTCTTCCAATGTGTCAGGAATTATTTTAAGTGTTTTATACATGTCAAGTCATTTGATATTCACAGCCACTAAAAGGGGTAAGTACTATTTTAAAGATAGGGAAACAGAGGTGTAGATGAAATAAAGGGACTTGCACAAGGTCATTCACTTAGTTAACATCAGATCTGAACCCCAACTATTTGGTTCTGGAGTCTGTGCTCACAGTCACTGCATTACATTTTTTTTTTTTTTAATGAATACTCAAGTAGTCATAACTCAAATTGAAACAGTGTGTGTGAGCAAGAAGCAAACTGTCTCTAGAGTAGGTGGACCAAAGAATCATATTTTTAGACTATATAGTGTTGAACTAAAAATGTGTTACGTTTGAGTTAATTGCCTATATTTTCAAGTTGAGGAAAACTGGAAGTTCTGAAAGTAGAGTAAGCAATGGAAACTTTATATTCTCTCCAACTGAAACTTCCATTCTATAGATTTGAAAATTGAGGCCAAAGTGAGTTAGAGGAGTTGTCTAATGTTGTCCAGCCATGTAAGTGCAGAGATGGAATGAGTTATGGACTGAATGTTTGTGTCCTCCCCACCCAAACTCATATATTGAAGCCCTATCTCCAATGTGATGATGTTTGGAGGTGGAGTCTTTGAGAGGTGATTAGGTCATGAAGGTGGAGCTCTCATGAATGGGGTTAGTGGCCTTATAAGAGGAGACAAGAGAGAGATGGTCTCTCTCTGCCATGTGAGCACATAGCAGGAAGGTGGTCATCTACAAACCAGAAAGAGAGTCCTCACCAGGAACCAAATCAGCCCGCACCCTGATCTTGGACTTGCCAGCCTCCAGAACTGTGATAAGTACATTTCTGTTGTTTAAGCCACCTAGTCTATGGTATTTTTGTTATAGCAGACCAAACTGAGGGATGAGACCCCAGATCTGACTCACAGAGGGAGGCTCTTCTTCAAAGATCCTGCGATGCCTCTTCCCAAGTAGATCCAACTTCAGACTCTAAAGTCCCAACCCGAGCTATAATTTGACACAGGATTTTCGTAATATTAAAACAACCTTGACAGTTATTAGAGTGGACTGGGAAAAACACTAGACTAGAAGTCAAGTTCACTGGACTTTACACTAGATCCTGCCACTCGCCGTATTAGTGACCATAGGCCAGTGTCCTAACCCTTGATGCCTGACTTTACTCATCTGTAAATGGAGACAATGTTATTTGCTCACTCTGCCCCACAAATTTGCTATGAAACTCAGCTGAGGTAATATCAGTGA
This sequence comes from Phoca vitulina, assembly GCF_004348235.1. NCBI lineage: Eukaryota > Metazoa > Chordata > Mammalia > Carnivora > Phocidae > Phoca > Phoca vitulina. The sequence goes on along the minus strand of NW_022589721.1, from coordinate 21,563,552 downwards.
CAATATGATGTCAGTGTAAATTAGTACCAGGATGTATGTATCCCTTAGCCTCCTGGCTAAAGATTAAACTTTTTGAGGGTATGTTGTAGACTGTCCTCTCTATTATACATGTTCTTGTGGTTCTCATATAAGGGTGCATAGAATGATTAGACAGGAAAATATCAGTCATCCAGTGACTCCAGCCAGAGCAATAGAAGAAGCCATCGAGTGATTCTTCTGGGGGATTACTGTCAAAAATGCGGGAAGATGTTTAAAGTGAGGGTTGTTTGCTTTCCATCTGTGTAAGCATAGGCCTGTGAGGTGCCAGAGGCTTCCTGACCATCACTGGTCAGCAGTCCACCCTGGCAGAAGCCAAGACTTAGTGTTGGGGGAAGGAACACTAGACTTGGAGTCAAAAGACATGGCTTTAAATGTCAGCTCAGTTCTTTGGAAGCTGTGTGTCCTTAGGTAAATTATTTTACCTCTCTGGGCCTCAGCTAGGTTGTCATGATTAAAGGACATTTTTATAAGTATTAAGCATTAGTTCCCTTCCTTCTCATGAGCTTTATTACAGCACACAAATTTTCACTGGGGGTCTTTTCCAGGTGTGTATTTTATTATTTTTTATTTGTTTTTTTTTTTTTCCTCCTTTCTCCTCTTCTTTTTCCCTCTGGTGAGTCAGTTTGCTTCCCCTTCATTTTACCCCAACTCACCCTGCCCAGGTTAAGGGCATTTCTTTCTCTCAGGGTGAAAATATCCAGTGAGTAAACCCACAGTCCTTAATACCAGGAAAGACAGATCCATTTAATGTAATCTGGTTTCTGCCCCTTCTTCTTCCTGAAGAATTTGAATAAGCTTTGTTGTCTCTTTTTCCTGACAGAGTTTCAGACTGGATCCTAGAAAACTTCTGGTCAAACTAAACAAATGATTCACTGAAGAATGAGGGGGGAAAAACTGGCTTCTTGTTCTTTCTAGCTAATGAATTGAATTGATACAGGAACTTCATCACGTTCTCAGGGAAATCCTCTTGGCTGGGACTCACTCCTCAGCACCACTAAATTTAGGTCACAGCTCAGTGAAGAACAATTACAGATCCTTAATAAAAGATAATTTATCCAGTGACATCAAGCAGGACAGCTGGGCAGGCATCCTTATTTTCTAGTTAATGCTGAGGGGGTGGGGGACACAGAATGGGGATGGATGTTGACAGAAAGTCATTTTCTGACCTTGCATATCCGCTGGCTGACCTGTTCTGGGGCATATGCCAGTCCATGCATTTACAGCAAGTGAAAGCTGAACCTAACAAAACCCCCACAAAACAGGTTCTTAAACTGGGCAAAGACGAAAAAGAAGGTGGGAAAGAGGCATATTGGGAAGAGGGAATTCAGAAGTCCTGCATTTGAATCCTGATAGCTCATGCTTTCTCCAGATAAATCTTTCTCTATTCTGCCTTCTGCTCTTTACCCACTTCACTCTCTACTTTTCATTCTTACTGAATTACAGTTGACTCTTAATAAGGGAAGAGTTAGGGGCGCCTGGGTGGCTCAGTTGGTTGAGCAACTGCCTTCGGCTCAGGTCATGATCCTGGAGTCCCGGGATCGAGTCCCGCATCGGGCTCCCTGCTCGGCAGGGAGTCTGCTTCTCCCTCTGACCCTCCTCCCTCTCATGCTCTCTGTCTCTCATTCTCTCTCTCAAATAAATAAATAAAATCTTTAAAAATAAAAAAATAAAAAAATAAAAAATAAGGGAAGAGTTAGGGGATCCAAAACCCACACATAAATCTGCATGTAACTTTTGACTCCTCCAAAACTTACCTACAAATAGCCTCCTGTTGACCAGAAGCCTTACTGATAACACAATTAATACATATTTTACACATATATGTTAAATGTATTACATATGTGTACATATATGTTAACTGTATCATGTACTGTATTCTTACAATAAGGTAAACTAGAGAAAAGAAACTTATTAAGATCATAAGGAAGAGAAAATATATTTATATTACTGTACTATGTGTATTGAAAAAAATCCAATTATAAGTGGACCCACACAGTTCAAACCCATGTTGTTCAAGGGTCCACTGTACTTTACAACTCTTCATAAACTACACTTTCTCTGTTCTTTGTGTCTTGGCCTACCCTATTCCTCCAGAATGAAATTTCTTTCTCTCCACTTTGAATACTTTTTCATGCTCATCTTTTAAAGCCTAGTTCAGTTATCACCTCTTTCAGAAAGCTTTCTGTGACCCTTGTAACGTTGCCTTCCTCTGAATCTTTGTTTGACTTCTTCATTAGACTGAGCTTTGTCAAAGAGGCTCAGTGCCATAATGTTCCTGGTGACACACTGGTAACGCAAGCCATTGAAGCCAATTTTCCTAAGGACTTAATGACTTCCTTGTTGCTGAATCCAACAGACATTTCTCAGTGCTTATCTCCTAGCCCTTTCAATGGAAACTTACACTGTTTACAAGTTTTTTCTTCTATTGTAGGTTGAATCATGCCCCCCTCAAAAGATATGTTGAAGTCCGAATCCCTAGTACCTGTTAATAGTTTGTCCATTCAAGATCCTACACAATTTTGCTAAGAGGAAATCTGATCACATCATTTGTTTCCTGAAAGTCTTCAAGGACCCAGTCTTTAAGGTCTAACTTTTCACTATTGCACACCATCCTGTTTAAAATCTAAATCGTACCAAATTTTCCATGCTCCTTCTCACCTTCTACCATCTTATTTTTTCTTCAGCCAGATTAAAATGCTCATGAGTTTTCACATACATTGTGTTTTTCCTGCTTACAAGCACTTTCGCACGATATTCTCAATACCTGAATCCTCTTCCTTATCTTATCCACCAGCCTAAACTTACTTATCTCTTAAGAATTGACTCAGTCACAATCTTCTCCAAGAAGCATTTCTGATCGGATCACCTCTCCAGATGAAATAAGGGGTCCTTTCTCTGTGCACCCATAGGATTCCATGCCTACTTCTAACATCATTTATTCCATGCTATGTGTAAGTATTTTCACATCAGATTCTGAGTATCCTGAGGGTAGAAATTGAATATTACTTATCACTATATAACCAGGATCTCAAGAATATCACTTATTAAGTATATGTTTTTCAATAAAAGATGATATACATTAATGAACCAAATTCTATGGAAGCAAAGGGGGAGATAATGACCAAAATAAAAATGGCCTCACAAATCTGAATATAAGATTTGTTCAGGGACCAAGATAATCTCTCTATTACGGTATGTATACCATGCAGTGTTGCACCTAGACACATGATTTGAAGAGGACAGAGCCACATTTTGTGCGCGCGCGCGCATGTGTGTGTGTGTTTGTGTGTGTGAACTAGCTAGCTATAAAACTCTGACACGCACTGTTGTAGGGGCTGGGAAAAGTAAAATTCTACCTAATTCCTATATAATAGTCTCTCAGTAAATTGAAAAATACATCTGGAGTCCAGAGCTCAGTCCTGGATCCACTGCTTACTAGTTTTATAATTTGGGAGAAGTTCTTTTTCCTCTTGAGAATTTTAGTTTCCATACCTATCACACAGAAATTAAAAATGCTTTGCAGGGTATTCTGATAATCAAATAAAATATATGAAAGAGACAAAAGGGCCTGATCGATACTGGCAAATTTCAACTTCTTTTCTTCTCAAGGTAGAACAGGACAGAGTGGGAGAGAAAAAATAAGAGTAAATTTTAAACAAATGAATAACACAATTAAAAAAAATTTTTTTTAGCTCAGAGGGACAAATATATCAAGAGGAACTTTCCACAGAAACTCAGTAAGGAGAAGCCATTACAGAAATATTAGGAAGCTGTTGTGAACAATTAAGGAACACTTTGTGTCAAAAATTTTAAGTCTGAGAAAAAGAAAAATTTGAATTAAATTAGAGTAGTAACTAATTCTTGGATGCATAAATAGTGTCATTAAGTTTTCTGGTAGGATATCCTTGATTCTGATTGGCACCACTCAACTCTAATGATGAATACAGATGGCATATATTAGTTATGATTTTTCTTTTGAGCACTGTATATTTTATCATTTAATTTTTCCCTAAAGCTCTGCTTTTTATGTTACTCCAGTGATGTATGTTTACAATCAGAGACCAAAAGAAGAAAAAGCAAAATGTCTATACTCTTACTCACCTAGAAACTGTTATTAACATTTCATGTATATATTTTCAGATCTTTTCCTAAAATATATTTATATTTTTCCATAATGGGACTAGATTGCACATGTTTCACTAAAATGTGCTTTTTTCATTCAAAACACCATGAGAATTTTTGTGTGACAGGAGATCATCTGCTGCCAGCCATGAGGAAGTAACCTTCTTCAGATTTACTTTCCTATCACAAACCACTTGAAAATGGTATTAAATATTTATTTGTTTGTTTATTTTAGAGAGAGAGAGAGAACAGGCACAGGTGGAGGGTCAGAGGGAGAGGGAGATATAGTCTTAAGCAGACTCTGCGCTGAGTATGTGGCCCAACATGGGGTTAGATCTCACGACTTTGAGATCATGACCTGAGTCAAAACCAAGAGCTTAACTGACTGTGCCACCCAGGTTCCCCGCAAAATGGTATGAAATCTTTAAAACAACCATTTTCAAATGCTGGAAAACAGGCAGTGCAGGACTGTGATCCCCAAAATAGGGAACAGAAATGAGGTTAGCCCTACAATCATCCTGGGTTTCTCCTAAAGACGATGTATGAACTGTTGTCAATGGGCAGGCTCTGAAACAGCATGGCGGTCTCCTGAGTTGAGGAAGAAGAGATCATTTGGGGGAGAAGTAGAGGTAGCTGGGATTTGCTGGGGGGAAATACTGGAAAAGATGAAGTGCTCCAGAAATCTGCACAGAGTCTTAGACACCATAAGTAGGAATTTCTAGATGCATGGGATGAAACTCCATAAGACTGAGCAAAGAGGGCGCCTGGGTGGCTCAGTTGGTTAAGCGACTGCCTTCGGCTCAGGTCATGGTCCTGGAGTCCCGGGATCGAGTCCCACATCAGGCTCCCTGCTCGGCGGGGAGTCTGCTTCTCCCTCTGACCCTCCTCCCTCTCATGCTCTCTGTCTCTCGTTCTCTCTCTCTCAAATAAATAAATAAAATCTTTAAAAAAAAAAAAAAAAAAAGACTGAGCAAAGAGTAACTTCATGGAAAGAAGAATTATCAGGCAACCCTAAGTTGAAAAACTGCCAGCACTCATGTGGAGCTGGGGAATTGGTTGAGTTCATGCCAGCCAGAGTTTAGAGACCTTGTTGAAAACACAGGGATTTTGCTACAGATGTCAGAAAGATCACACTTAAGGGGGTGCTAAACTATCCCTGGATCAGCCCTAATAAATTGCTTAAAAACAAGCTTAGGAAAAGCCAAATGGAACCACAGATCTCCTCATGTGATTCTGGGCAAGTAAATTAACTTTCTGGGCTCAGTTTCTTTACCTGCAAATTGGGGTAACAACTGAAGTTCTATAATGATAATGGCATTCATTGAGTGCTTACTCACTATTAGACACAGCTCTAACACAGATGGTGCCCTTGCTTCAAGTACCCAACAAATTCTGGTATTATTATCAATGGTTCTATGGCATTCTGTTCTCAGAAAAGAGCAATGGCCAGTAGCAGAGCTAACACAAGGCATTACTCTACAGCCACCAAACAAAGTCACATTCAATGGGTGAGAAATAGCCATGTCTAAGAAAGACCCTATTACTTTGGCAATCAGCCAATTTAGGACTTACTCACAGTCCTCAGTGACCTGTAAAGTGAACTCAAAGACCTTTTGAACTCCCATTGCTATTCACTTACTTACAGACTTTACCCAACTGAACTGTGAAGCTTTGAGGGCAATGACTATGTTTTATTCATTTTTATATTTCCTCATATTACACGGTGTCTGTTGCAGAGTGACTCACAATAAATGTTAGTTTAGTTAAAGTAAATTCAGAAGGTGTTCATTCATTTACAGAACAAATTAGCTGGTAACGAAATACTATGTCCTGTTCGATTCTGCCGAGGGACAAGTAAGCTGCCATATGAATGCAATGAAATTTCCTGTCCAATATGTGGTAAACAAATTCCTCTGGTATCAAAGGAGATTAGTGCTAACCTTTCCTCTACCGCATTGAACATTTAAGCCCTCAAGACACTCCGCTGGGGCAAATTTGTGATGTGAGCGCTGGAATGTTGTAATGCACTCAGAATGAAAAGCCACTGCACCCAGAAATTAAAATAAGATTAGGAGCCAAGTAGCAAGAAAGTTTATTAGAATATGTTCTAGAGAAAAACCTGGAGGATGCTCCATGGTCCCTTCCTGTTGGGGAAGGAAACCCTGAATTTAGATTTATCCCCTGGCACTTTAATTGTCCTTCTCCCATATCTTCCTTTTAAAGCAAAAGAAAACCTGCCAATGAGATCAATTTTCATTCCCAGACTTTGTCAGGCTCTCTGAGTATAATGTAGCTCATTCTAGCCACTTGGTGAACACAGCTTGGTCTTTGGACTCGAGTCATCTTGGGTGTGATCCTGGTTTTGCCTCAGACAAATGAGATGATGCACAAATGTGCTTTCCGTCCCCCATTTCCTTATCTGAGGTCAGTGCCCACTTTGAGAATTGTTGTGAGAATTAAACCATGAAGTGCTGAGTGTTCAGTGAAAGATGGTGCCCTTGCTTCATGTTACTTGAAAGTAGCATAAACAAAATTCGATTCTGAAAGACATGTGAAGGGCAGGTATTATTTTCTTGTTCTTCATGTTTGTTCTGGAAACACCACCCAAAGTTCTTTTCTTTCTTTGATGATTGGAGAAGACCCTCTGTCCACCGTGTCATGCCAAAAGAGGTGCTGCTTTCTTTCTGGATCTTTGTGGCTGCTCTAGCATGGGCTTGTCCTAGTGACTCAACACAAGACCACCTTCAGAACTTCTTGAGGTCAGATCAGCCTATGGTTAGTGTCCCCAGCTGCTCTGCTCTGCCTTTTCCTTCAGATCATTGATGGCCACTTTGCAAGGGTGCATCATGAATTGGAGAGTGAGTCTGAAGCTCCAATAAGCCAATGTGAAGGTCATCAGATTCTGTTGGCGTAATTTAGCTTTTGACCTCCAGATTATTCCTGAGTGGTAAGAAATACACATTTTCATAATTCCATGATAAAAGTTATTCCTTTGCCTGGATTGTTCTTTCTCCCTTCCCCTTTTCCTAAAACAACTTGGCAAAATCTTACACTTTTTTAAAGTTTCAATTTTACATATTGTTTCTTCCATGAAAACTTCTTCTTCCTATGTTACATTACCATTTAATGGGCTCATATTACTATAACTGGAGTTTTTTTTTTCCCTATTAAGTTTGTGGTACAATGAATGCACCCCTTTCTACATCAAGAATGTATAAAATTGGGGGCCCCATATATCCCTCACCTATATAAAAGTTGGAGAATCAATAGTTCAGACCTGTCCGAATTTCCCTTGTTTTCTTGCTATGAATTTTGGGGTCTCCAGGTGACTTTAAGTGCTTTTAGATGGAAGGTGGTTTTACTGGCTTGGTCTTACCTCAATGTACTCTCTATGACATAGGGATGCTGGTGGATAAACAGAAGCTGGCCTTGGCAGGTTATGTCCAAAACCCAGTTGCAGGGAAGTCCACAGCTCCAATGGCTGCCACAGATGTTATGACAACTTGGTGTCCTTCAGAGGAACTTTTTGACTGAATTGGACAAGGTCTTTCCTGTGTTCTAGTGACATAAGGCAGTGGAGATTGGGGCTGTGGCAGAACAATACCCAGGGAGACTGTGGTACTGCTTAATTATTTCAAGTCAGAACAGAAGCACATATATTCAAGTCTCATCTGCAGAAAACAAGAAAGTCTTGGGACTTTGTAACCAATGATTAGAGAAATGTTTGGGAGAAGCAAATGTTACAGGGGAGTATGGCAGTAACAAGTGTCATGTGTTCCCCACACTATTTTCTCTCCTTGGGAATGTAGGAAGACACTTTCCAATCTCCATTGCAAACACATTGGGGTCATATGACCAAATTTTGGGCAATGAATGTACATGGAAGTGATATAAGCCACTCCAGTCATGTCCTTTAAAACCTGACCCTCCAGCTTTCTTTTCCTTTCCAAGGTTATGTAGAAGGATATAAGTTCCAGAGTTTCAGGATGGTGGAGGGGAGGAACCCAACTCTTATTGTGTTGTGGTGTGGGTGGGAAACTTGTATTAAGTCTCTGAGATATTAGTGTTTATTTTTACCCCAAAGTAGCTTAGCTGACTTAAGATAAGAAGCTTCCCTTGTTTTTAAAGCTATGCCATAGGTAGGTGCAGGAATAAAAAAAAAAAGTAGGAACAGTAAGCTCCAAGGAGCTACAGTCTAGGGGGAAAACATCTACTAGGTTATAGCCAAAAGTAATACAGCTCTAGCAATTAGGTCTGTCAGTCTAGGACCATAGACTCATCTCAGGGCACCTGAGTGAGGACTGTTTCTAGCAACGTCCACACTACCAACTCAGAAACAATCCAATTCCTGGTCTCCTTGATGATGATCCCTCTCCTAGGTCTTGTCTCTTTTTTCTTTCAATATGGTCAAACCTTTGCCTCCTGTATCTGCCTTCAAGGGGTAATCACCACTGGCGAGGTGAACGTGACTTGAATTTTCTTCCTCTAAGGGAGGCCCTGCTTAGCAATTCTGGCCAATTTATTGTTCCCACCTACAATCTGAAGTAGACACCAAGTCCTTTTGCTAAAATCATAATTTCGATCTGTAGGTGGCTGTCTGTGTATTATAGTAATAAGATTGCCTTAGTTACTGGTAAACCTGCCCTTGTAAACTGTGGTCTCCTTAAGAAGGGACGACGTTTTTGCATCTTTGTCATCCCTGTATGTCCAGCACCCAGCAACCATGCTTGACACAAAGTGACTTGTGACCCAGGAAGGAATGACCAAAGTACTTACCCTCCATGACACACCCAACAGCACTTTGCTACTTCTTCACCCTGTTGGTGGTGGTGATTTGCCTAGAGTTGGAGGCTACAGTTCTGCCATGTATTTTTAACAATTTTTCTCTTCAGAGTGCCTTTACCTAGGATGACCTCTTTGGGGTGGGCACAAGGATATGTCCCAGGGACCTGCCCCTCATCCCCATGTCCATGAGTGTAACAAAACAGTTGCCTCATGGCTGGAACGGTTCTCTAATCCCGTTGGCAGCACCCATTGGCTTTTCTGGGCCAGCAGGCTGAAGTCATACTTGGAACATGCTTTGCTCATGGAGATTCATCTCAAATGCCAAGTGCAAGGGTGACTGGCCATTACACCCAAAATAAACCTGGGCAGTAGCCCTCATAATTTTTTCTCAACTGAGGGAAATAGCTTAGGAAACATAATTCTGAGGGACTCAGATAGTGAGAGGACATAGACTCATAAGGGTTCAAAGATGAAAGGGGCCATCAAGAGCTTTTTACAATCTTTCCACTTTATAGGCAAGAAAACTGAGGACCAGAGAGCAAAGTGACTCACCCAAGATCAAAACACTTGACAGCAAAAAAGCCAGGATTAGAATTAGGTTGCCGGAGATACTGAAGATCCTCATCAGCCTAAGCTGCTAAAACATTTTTTCTGATCACGTGTAGGAGCCCAAAGTTGGGCATAAAGGCAATAACACCTACCAATATGCTTTGTTTGACACTTTACGTGAGTTGTCTAATCTTACCTCAAAACCCCTATTCTCTGTTTTGCAGAGGAGGTAACTGAAGCTTGGGAAAGGGTGCCACCCAGCCACTCAATGTCTCAATAGACTCTCAAATACCTACCTGCCTGTTTCTGGGGCCCAGGATCTTAACCACATTCCATGGCAATCTAGTGGCACTGAGAAATGAATGAGCATGTCGTAAACCCAAAATTCAAGACCTTCCTAAATGCCAGAGCACGCCCTTAGCCAAATTATGAGACATGAAATTTGTCCTTAGGCAGACGGCCACAGTCACTCACCCAACCCACTTCAAGTCTTCTGGAGTGGCTCCTTTTGCTTTAAATGTCCTGTTTCTGGGCACCTGGGTGGCTCAGTCAGTTGAGCATCTGCCTTCGGCTCAGGTCATGATCCCAGGGTCCTGGGATGGAGTCCCACATTGGGCTCCCTGGTCAGTGGGGAGTCTGCTTCTCCCTCTCTTTTTGCCCCTCCCCACTGCTTGTGTGTACACACACACTCTCTCTCTCTCTAAAAAATAAATAAATAAAATATTTAAAATAAAATAAATGTTCTGTTACTAAGTGGTAGGGATTTTAAAAAAAGAAAGATCTGACAGAGGATCTGGTTTTATCTCTGCTACCAACTTCCCATGTGATCTTTATAAAATTACTTCACCTCTCTTTCCTTCAATTTCTTTATACTTTCAAAATAAGAAGGTGGAGTGGAACAAATCATTCTGAAGCCACAGACAGGCTTGGTAGGGGAGTGTGGACAATCAGTGATGCTTGTTGTAGGTGTATTAAGGGGTTGGTATCATAAATGACCAGGATTTGCCATCCAAAGACCAGAGGGTCTTTGAGATCCTTTTGAGGTCCCTTCAAGTTCTAATGAAATCCTCCCAGAATTGCAATGAAAGAACTAATCCGTGAGTTATCCCTTCCTTCCACTCCAGAAACCTGCAGTCTGTGGGAAAGATCTTTGGTGGTAACTCCCAGGAAATAGTGAATCCAGTATTTTTCCCAATGGAGAAGCACCCTCCTAACCACCAACCAGAAGGGAACATGATGTTTCCTCTTCTGTTAGAGCCTGGAGTGATCCACAAGTGCTTACAGCAGGGAGGGAGAGGGACACTGACATGCCACAGGACTTGGAAGATGCTGTTTTGAGGTTTAAAAAGTTAACAGCTCATTATAAAATTTATTTGAGGTCTAGGCAATCTCCACATACCTATGTAATTAGGAATAGGGCAAGCTAGAGCCAGAGAAGTAAAATATCACTTTATTTCACACACATTTATTTAGAACCTTCCCTGTGTTATGTATTATTTTAGGCAGAGAAAATAAACAATAACACGAGTAAGACACAGTTCTGGCTCTGGAACGTACTAACTATAGCAGAGATGACTGGCTGTCCATCAGAAATGTATGCTTCCCCTCTGGAGATGAGGGTTATTGCTGGAAAGGGGCTGTCCTGGCAGAGCCTACTTTTCTCAGCCTTGGAGTGAATTCTTGCCAATGAAATGAATGGGAAGGATGGGTATCACTTCTAGGGCAAACTGCCTATGGAGCAAAGGGTCTTCTTCTCTCTCTCTCTCTCTCTCTTGCTCTCTCTCCTCGTTTGCTGGCTGAACATACTTCTCTGGAGGAGTTGGGGACCATGATTCCCTGAATCACATGTGGAAAGCTAACTGCTGACAATTAACACCTGCATCCACCTGCTAACATGAGCAGAAAATACATTTTCATTATAAGTAAGACTATAAGCCACCGAAGTTTCAGTTTATTTGTTAAATCAGCTAGGGTTTCCTTAACAAATACACCCAAAGTGTTCATGGAAGATGAATAAACCAGAATTTACAAGTTACTTAATTTTGTGTCATGATAGGAGTCAGTTCTATGTGCTATGGAAATACAGATCTGGGATCAGGGAAAACTTCCTCTTGAAAATAGAACAGCCCATAGGAATTAGCTATGGGAAAGGGTATGACTGGGGTGGAGTTGGAGGGATTCAAGGGAATCTCAGGTGCAAGGGACCAGAGGAAAGAAGGAACATGGTACCTCCTATAAGAAGCAGGGTTCAGTGCTTGCAGCTGAGGTTCAAGCAAGGATTGGGGAATTGACAGAATGGAGTGGTAAATAGGGCCAGATGATGGCGTGTTGGAAGGTTTGACTTTGACAGGAAGACAGTGGGGACCAAAGCACAATATTGTGATTGCCCTGGATCAGAGAAGGCAAAACCAGAAGGAGGAGATCATGCCTATCTGATCCATCATTGCTTCCCACTCTGTAGAGCAATGCCAGCTCCAAAACAAGGAGTGAATATATATATTCATTGCTTGATGGATGAACAAATGGGTAGACCATTTAAGAGCCTGTTATACTAGCTCAGATGAAAGATGATGGGACTTAAGCAAAGGTAATGAAAGGTAGCTGATGTGGATACAATTGAGAGACTGAGTTAGTGAGGGATTGATTGGGCGTGGGAGTACAGGGAGGACTTCCAGGTTAGTTTCACTTGGTAAATTGCTACTTGTAATAATTGCCATGTATCAGGGACTTTTTTTTTTTAAAGATTTATTTATTTATTTTAGAGAGACAGAGTTCTTGTGAGTGGGGGGAGGGCCAGAGGAAGAGAATCTTCAAACAGACTCCCCGTTGAGCACGGAGCCCCATGGCGGGGAGGGGGAGTTCAATCTCATGACCTGAGCTGAAACCAAGAGTTGGATGCTTGACCAACTGAGCCACCCAGACGCCCCACCAGGGACTGTTACAAGTGTTTTACACATGGTAATTTATTTAATCCTTCTAAAACCTCTATGAGTTAACTCATAAATATCAGATAAGAAAAATGAAGCACAGAGGGATTAATCATATACCACAAATCACACAGCAAGTTACTACTGGAGCCAAGAGTTAAACAGTCTGGTTTTGGAGTCTATGCTGTCCTGGGTATGAGATTTTTTTTTTTTTTTTTTAAGATTGTATTTATTTATTTGAGAGAGAGTGAGAGTAAGAGTGAGAGTGAGAGAGAGAGAGAGCACGTGCACAGTGGGAGAGGGAGAAGCAGACTCCCCACTGAGCCCGACCCAGAGCTTGATCCTAGAACCTTGAAATCATGACCTGAGTTGAAGGCAGATGCTTAACCAACTGAGCTACCCAGACACCCCTGGGTATGAGATTTTTATCTGCTATTATAAAACTTAGTAGGGAAATCTGAATTGGGAAGAAGAAAATGAGTTGACATTCAGGCTTGTGAAATTTAAGTTGCCTGTGGAACACACAAGTGGAAATATCAACCAGGCAGGTGGATATTTGTAGTAAAATTGGTGAAGACTGCACCTAGAGTGTAAACTCTGAGAAAATTGGTCAGAGAAAGACTGAGTTCATTGCAGTTAGTATCAAACTGCTAAATACAGGATGCAACCATGTGAGTGTAGACAATCCAAGGTACAAAGTTTGTGCAGCATGAAAGATATGAGTGGACATTACAGGATGTGTATAAAGAAAGAGTAGAGACATTGAAATGGAGTAAAGACAGGGACATGTCCCTTAGTCGTATCCAGCTAAGTGCGCCATCAATCCTAATGAAAGAGGGCCTGAAATTGTCAGCAGAGATGTAGTACATCATGCATGTGGCTTGTTCTCTATGTAGTTTTGTTTTGTTTTTTCAATAAATGCTACAGTAATTATTTAATATTACTGTAACTACTTATGCTTTTCATTACACATGGTGTGTGTGGTCATTTAAAATTAATATTTGCACTAGAATGTAGATTAAAGGAATCCTACCACATTTTGCAAGAGGAGAGAGGTGCTCAAACCAAATAAATAGCAATTGTCATCACAGTTTTAGCACTTCTTACAGAATAACTGGAACAGGGTTGAGTCCTATTTGAGCATTTTGTAAGCACATTAATATTCGGTGTATCTGTTAGTCTAAAACAAGTACAGTAATATCAACCATAAAAATACTTTGTTGGGAGATATTAGTAAATTAGTGAATACATTAATAAAAAATACAAAGAACATAGAACATGCTAATAACAGTAGTACTTATTTCTCCAGTGTGTATTTTTTTCAGGCTGCTCATACATAAAGGTACTGCTCTTTTGTCCTGAGCTAAACCCACACAAGTATTTTGGCCTCTCCTGGTTAGCTTTCAACCCTTAATTTGTCATAATAATACTATCAATAATAGTTTCTCAGTTGACTAATAGTTTAAATTTAGGAAGTGCTTTGACATGTGTTGCTTATTTAATCTTCACACAACTCAGGAAGAGAAATAAACTCCATTTTATAAGTGAAGGACATGATGCTTAGAGATGATTGGTTATTAATACTGCCTTCATTATAACAGTGGTTAACAAAGAGGATTTATTGAGCATTCATCCTGTTCTAGGCACTTTGAAAGCATGCCATGTTTTACTTTTTTTTCCCCTCCAAATCCTATATTGATCTATTAAAAGAAAAAAATATTATAAGGTAAATCATCAATTATTACAAAATGTAAATATTCACAAGTATAGCATATCCAGGAAATGATCATTCTTCTGAGATTTTCACAGCCTTTTTAGTTAACAGTAGTAAAATCTCACCTTACAAATTTAACCATGACTAGTCCATTAACTCACTTTCCTTACAAACAGTTTTTCATCATGTAAAAGTGTGTAAACAATTCCTTTAGAAAATTTGGAGCCTTATAACTTGCAAAGAACATAACAGATAAAAAAAATCCTTAGAAAATAAATAAAATAAAATAAAATAAAATGGTGACACTTCCTGGAAATTAGTCATCAGCCTGGGGGTTATATTTTGGTATTTTTTTAAAATTTTGGTAATTTAGATCTATAATTGAAAATTCATCTTCAAGTTCAAATGCAATATTTATTTGCAATAACAACTATTTATAGGGCAAAAGACAAGTGCATGTAAATTTGACAGTGACAAAATGAGACAAGGGGTAGCATGTTAATCCAGTAAAATGCACATTTAAATGGAAAAATCTTGAAGTGTTTTGTCAAAAATTCTTTGGTTTCATTGCAAATGAACTTTGCAAGCTATAAAGCTGCAAATTTTCTTACTTTCTTTTTCAATCCTCTTAACAAACCCATGCACTAAGTACAATTATTATTCCCATTTTACCTATGGGGAAGCCAAGGCTCAGAGAGGGGAAGGAGCCACCCGAGGACCCAGGAGCAGGTTTTGGAATGACACTTCCACCCAAGCCCTCTGGCCCCTGACCCTGCCCACTGCTCTTTCTCCTACTCTTCACATGCAGCCTCATCTAAGCCAGATTGTGCTTCTGAACTGGGAAGTTTCCCAATGTGCACAAATTGTTCTTTATGCATGCTGTTTAAGACAAACCATTGCCTTGTGGCTGCCCTTTTCCCCAGTGGCTTATCTTGGGACTGACTGGGAGGTGGACACTGTGCTTGCATGTGCAATTCCCAGCTCATTCCTTCTTGGTGAACTTGATTTCTTATTTTGGGGCCCAGGAGGGTGATTATTGCCCAAGAACATTCTAGGGTTTACTTGAGGCAAACTCTGAAGAAGGTAAATTTTGTCCTTTCTTCCTTTATTCTCCTTCAGTGACTGCCTTTTTGCTGGTATTACTCAAACTCCCCAGCTTTATTACCACCTAAAATACTTCCACTGCACCTCTTTTGTGTGCCTGGACCTGTGCTCTATGTTCTACATATAAAGATAAATAAGATACCTTTTATTGGTAGGCTCAGGACCATAAACAGGTAGGAATAGTGACATGACAGCTGTTATTAAAAGATTCTTCAAGGTAGAGAGAAGCACAAAGCATGGAGTGATCAACCACTTCTAAGAGTAAGTGTCTGATGGTTCCAGGTAAGCTTCTCAGGGCTAGAGCAAGTTGAGCTAGTTTTTGGAGGACATAAGATTCCCTGGGCTGGATTTGGAGGTCAGGTTGAATAACAGGCAGAAGACTCAGTCTCTCTGGAGGTGCAGAGGTCTGAATTACCAGGGCACATGCTGGAAACTGTGAGTGATCCACTATGTCTGGGGCAAAGTCCATGAGATGGAGAGAAATGGGAGGTGAAGCTGGAGAGGCAGGCCACAGACAGATAACAGAGGGTTTGTATATCATACTAAACTGTTTGTGCTTTCTCTTGTTCTGACCGAGAAAAGCCAACAAAGGATTTTAATCAGGGTGGCAGCGTTATGAGATTTTTGTTCTGTGGGTTCATTCCAATGGATAGTTGGGAATTAAGACCTCATGGGGAAGATTCTGGAGATATGGCTTGAAGGTGGAGCCAAAGGGAGAGGTAACAACGCCTCAATTAATGTAGATGCTGTGGAAAAGGAAGACGAGGGTTCTGAGAGCTATTTATGAGAGACTCATGAGAACCAGGATGGGAATGTTGACCATAGGGTTGGGAAGGGTTCTGACGTGAAAAAATCTCATGGATGGTGATACTGTTCACCAAGAGAGGGATTCCAGGCCCACCAGGTTTGACAAAGGGTGAAAATAAATAAGTTTGTTTCGAATGTGTTCTCGTTTGAAGTTCTTCTTTTTTTTTTAATATTTTTTAAAAGATTTTATTTATTTGTCAGAGAGGGAGAGAGTGCACAAGCAGGGTGAGTGGTAGGCAGAGGGAGAAGCAGGCTCCCCAACTTCTAATAGGACATCCAAGTAGAGATAGTAAATGCAGAGTTAAAAATACAGTGCTTAGGCAAACTGGTGCTTAGGAAAGCAATCTAGAGATAGAGATTGGGAAGTATCAGCACACAAGTGGTCATAGAGATGGTTTTTGTAAAAAAAAAAAAAAAAAGGGAGAGAGAGTCTTCATTTCATTCTCCAGACTGAAAGAGAGCTAGGTAGAGGATAGAAACTCATGGCATGCCAACATTTAAGGGTGAAGAAAGCACAAGGAGATAAAGAAATAGTTTCCTGGAAGTTTAAGAGAAACCAGAAGAGAAAGTTTTCACAGAAGACAAGGGAAGAAAGCATTTTTAAGGAGTTAAATGTCATCAGAGCAACAAGGAATAAGATAAGGAGTGAAAAGAGTCAGTTGGCGGGAGCAGTTAGTAGGTCATAGAGCCCCTGGAAGAGAAGTTCTGTGAATTGATAAGGTCCAGAGCCAAATAGTAGTAGGTTAGGAGTAAATGAAGGTTGAGCAAGTGTTGGGAGTAAATGCAGACCACGGGTTTATGAAGCTGAGGAGAGGGAGGGTAAGTGACTTTGCTGAAGATCATAAGGCTCCTAAGTGGTAATACCAGGACTTCATATCAAATGACCTGATATATTAAAATGTCCTTTGGGGGCTCTCTCTCACTTATTCATTCCTTTATTTATTTAAGTATGTATTGGTCACCTACTCTCTTCTAGACACATCATACAAAGCAAGTTATGGATGATTATCAAGAAGAGTGAAGGGTCTGAGATTTTATTCTACTTGCAAGCTAACTAGTTAGCCTCCAGTTTCATGGATGCTGGCAGAAGACAGAAGACTCTTGGGTCAGAGACAGAGGACAGTTGATTACTTATAGCAATCATAGTGACCAGAGTAATTAGAGTAATATCATTTTCTTAAGTCAATTCCCTGAACCTTAATTCCCAAAGGGTACCACCAACAGAGCCATGTGATGCCTGCACATACAGCAGGCAGTGTTAACAAGGGAGGAATACTGAGTTAGGGAACTTGGATCTTTCTATAATGGGCAGTAAGAATGCCTAACCTTTGCACCAGAGAGAGATTTTAACTCTATTATACTGGACAGTAAACAAATCTACCTACTGCTCTTAAGGAAGGCACTATCTCTAGTTTCCAAAGCTGTTTGCTATATGACTATCCTTGAAAAAACAGTCTAGAACAAAGGAGGGAGTGCCTCTGCTTGCAACATGTGTAAAAGTGCAAGAGATCTATGGAAATTTGTCTCCTAACAATGATGTAGTACAGATTATATATTTCCTACCCAATATTCATTTTCTTCCAGTAAGTGATAGAAAATTGAAAATAGGCCAGGCAGCAATGTACCTAATTAAAGACTATGTGATAGCTGGAGTCCTAGCAGCCTCCTGGTGACCATGAAGATTGTAGCTACATACCAGAAAGGGTAAAGCAGAGTGACAGAAGGAGTCTGGGTCCCTGATAGCAGTTATGGGCTGCCTATCTCTGGATGTTATGTGAGTGGATAAATCTTTATGTATTTATGCCATTATTTTGGGCTCTGTTATTAGCAACCATAGTTGCTATTAGTAACTGAATGCAATTACTAACTAATATGGATGAGGGAGAGACACTAGATAGCAGAGCCCCACGATAACTAGGAGACTGTAATTGTAGTCTTCATTTTACTACTAATTTACCATGTTAACTTGAGCATGCCAATTGATCTCTATGAACTTCATATTTATCAGCTAACCGTTAGGTACTTCCCAGTTCTAATATTTTTTGGTCCTCAATTCTTAAAATATCCTTCCTTTTTAATCTTTCAAAACTCAATTACTGGGGCATCTGGGTGGCTCAGTCAATTAAGCAACTGACTTAGTTTCAGCTCAGGTCATGATCTCAGGGTCATGAGATCAAACCCCATGTTGGGCTCCATGCTTAGCATGGAGTCTGCTTGGGACTCTTTCTCCTTCTCCCTTTGCCCCTCCCCCCCACCCTCTCTCTCTCTCTCTCTCAAATAAATAAATCTTTTTAAAAAAACTCAATTATTCAGTATTCTATTCTTTTTGGAAAGGTGCCCATCTGAAAAGTAACTAGATGAAAAGAATCAGATAATAGTTTGATTTGCTGCCTCCCTTTTCCCAACACCTGAATATATATACTTTGGAGATGTCTTAACCTAGAGGTATGACTGTCTAATGGATTTCTAGGCATCTTTAAGCTTGGTAGGGCAGGGACTTCAATGGAAATCTCTTGAAATAATACAAACAGTCTGTCTTCTATAATTTCTGTATTCCTAGTACTTAGCACAGAGCCTGGTATGCAATAGGTCCCTTAAAAACACTTAATAGAATGAATAAACAAACACCCTCATTTTAGAGAATAGGAAATTAAGGGCCAGAAATAGGTGGGGCATAACCTCTTTGGTCATATCTGCTAAACTGCTAACTCCAGTGCCCTGCAATGTGGCTCAAAAGTTTTCATATGAAATAAATCCTTGGTAATCTAAAATAGAAGAGGTCAGAAAGAAAAAAAGTGATATTTGAGTTAAATGGTTTCTGATTATCATTTTTTCCTTTCTTAAAGAACAGTAGGTCATTTGTTCATTGGAAACATAGCTGTCAGTTTAAATTATGCCCTTGTTTGAATAAATTGATATTGGATAATGAGGTTTCACTGAATGACTACATGTACTTTTTTCTCTGGGCTAAATAATTCCAATTCCTCTAACCTTTTCTCATGAATTGTATTTTCTCAGCTCTTAATCACTCTCTTTGTTCTCCCATGAGATTGAATAAAAATGTTAACCAGCAACAAATATCATAGAATGATTTTTACATGAACATTAGCCCTATGCTCACCTTTAAATACATCATGCCATTGGTGACGCTGGCGTCAGATTTTGTCTTTTACAATATACTAGAATACTTTCCTATCTTACTAATGTCTAGAATTGCCTCTAAGTTGATATTAATCTGTGGGTCCCTGATGCTAGCTATCTGTATTTTGCCAAGTATCTAAATAATTAATATCAAGCAAACAAAACAGCAAGTTGGCATATGGGCTTTTCTCATTTTCAATCTGGATATTTCATTTTTCCACTCATGAATCCATCCATCAATTCATTCAACTAACATGTGTTATTGCCCTACTCTGTGACAAGCTTTGTGCTAAATGCTAGTGTAGCGATGAAGGAGAACCCAGAGAACTCACAGCCTCAGGGCCAACACCTACTACAAATCAGCAATTATAATAGAGCATGGCCAATGCAAAAATATCAATACAGAATGCTATAGGAACACAAAGGCCCCCTAATGCAATTGGGTTCAGATGTCTTGATAAACAAGAGTAACCAGGCAAAAAAAGGAGGTGGGACAATTGCTGAACTAGGTAATACTAACCTATACTATACATTAGTTATGACTAAAGGATTATAGAATTTAAGGAGATAATTTTATTTATGCTCTTGCCATGACACAAGACCATGATTGGAGTAGAGAGCCTTTCCCGTGTCAGGTACTGTGGTAGGTACTGGGGTTAGAGCTGAGAATAAACTAAATATGGCAGGAGTTTGATGTCTAGGGGAGGAAACAGACAAGTAGACTGATGGTTAAAATTAGAGTGACCTAGTTCTTTTTAGAACAGTCTTGTTTATTTCCATTATCCTGGCTTAATTATTAACTGTGTCCCCTTGCACTCTCAAGAGTGCCCTGGTTTGAATGATGAAATTTTATATGGTCATCCTTGTCATAGGACAGTGTGGTAATAGCTCCCCTAGAAGTAGTATAAGGTGTGATGGGAGCCCTGAGGGAAGAATACCAAGAACAAGCTTCTAACCTAGTCGGTGGACCAGTAAATTGACAGTACAGAGGACTTATTCCTAGAAATTTGCAAAAGACAGTGAAGAAGTAAACTCCCTATCAGATAAGAAATACTGGGAAAAAATGATCCAGGTAGCTGTTTTAATAGCCTGGTTCTGTTATACTCGTTTAGAAAGAAAGATGTCAATGAAACATCAAGTTGTGCGCATGAAAGTCAGTTTTTCTCATGTGCAATTGAGATGTACAATCAATAGTGTGTGCTTTTGGAGGGGTAACAATATCAATCACTTACAAGATTAGGCAGGTTTGGAAGGCTGTCAAAATGAATCCTGAAGTCAACCAAATGAAACTATTTAAGAATTTCTTGCAGGTCCAAGTAAAATGCTTATGCATGTTTGGAAAGATAGATGCACATTTAATCATCAAAGTATTATTTTTTTCCCATTAAACAAATTTATATACCTTAGAGAAAGAAACTTAGGGATGCCTGGATGGCTCAGTCAGTTAAGCATCTGCCTTCTGCTCAGGCCATGGTCCCAAAGACCTGAGATGGAGCTCTGCATTGGGCTCCCTGCTCAGCAGGGAGTCTGCTTCTCCCTCTTGCCCCTCACCCTGCTCATGCTCCCTCGCTCTCTCACTCTCAAAAAAATAAATAAAACAAACAAACAAACGAAAAAGGAAACAGGAGCACTTAAACTCAAAATGCAAAATATACTTTGAGAATGGACCGAATTGACAAACAACTTACTGAGTAAAAATGACCCCTTTTCTTGTATGTGTGAGGTTGGGGGAGGGGTTCTTTGAGCTGAGTTCATCCAGCCAGGAGACCCCAGCAAGCTAAAGGGGAGGGGGGCTGAAGAGACATCTCTTGTCATTTATCCATGTATTACTCTCAGTTGCCTGTAGCCACAGGTCCAGGTGAAAAGAAAGAAGAATAGGCTCTGAGCAGGGCTTTTGAAGGGTCAGGATTAGAAGAAAGAAGGAAAGGAGAAAGACATTTTTAGCACCCCTACAGGCCAGACACTGGTCTGAGTGCTTTACATATGACACCTCCTTGACTCCAACAATGATTCAGGGGTAGATTTGACTATGGGAACCTATGGCTTAGGAAGCTTCAGTGATCGGTCCAAATGTAGGCCACAAACACTGATGGTGCCTCATTGAAAGCCCAGTTTAGCTAAACTCCAATGACTTATTTCTTCTATTCATTCTTCAAGGCATAACTTAGGTCTAAAAAAATGGCTATTTTTTAATATGTGAAGTTGTTTAAAGGAGAGGTGATTCCAAATGGCGAGACTGGCATGAATTAAGGTGTTATTTTAGCCAGGGACAGAGCATGTTTATAAAATGTGTACCACAGAATCTTCCATCATGACCTGAGGTAGCCAAAAATACAGCACAAACTTTCTAGCAGCAGAACAAAAAAAGAATAGAAAAAAAAAAAAAAAAAACCCAACAACAATGAAATTAAACAGAAATTATTGTGTTCTCTGTAAAAGAATAAACAGAAAATCATAGGCCCCTTATCAAACTTCTTGGTTGCAACCAACAATAACCACTTTCAGTTAACTAAAGCAAATGAGGAATGACATGCCAAAGAATTAGGCTTCAGGAAGTGCAAGAACCCAGGCAGGTCCTGGAATGAAGGAAGCAAACACTGACAGTTTCTTCTGGAAGCTTCCATCAGCAAAAAGATTCAAACTGCAAGAAGGGAGTACCTGAAAGATCCAGTTCAGATATGGGTTCGCATATCCACGAACAAAGGAGGTAGTTTCCCAGAGCAAAAGCTACCTTACAAACTACATGATATCGAAATAAACGATTACGTTTAATTATCACCTCTATGGCTTTAATGCCTTCCCCCTATATATTAGTTTCCTAGGGCTGCCATGACAAAATGCCACAAAGTGGGTAATTTAAAACAACAGATTTTTTTCTCTCAAAATTTTGGAGGCTAGATGTCTGAAGTTAAGGTGTCCTTAGGGCCATGCTCCCTCTAAAGGCTCTGAAGAAAAGTACTTCCTTGCCTCGTCCTAGTTTCTGGTGGCTTAAGCAATTCTTGGCATTCCTTGGATTATCAGTGCATCGCTCCAACCTCTGACTCCGTAGTCACATAGCCTTCTCTGTGTGTGTTTGTGTGTTCTTCTCTTCTTATAAAGGCACAAGTTATTGAGTTTAGTGCCCATCCTAACCCAGTATGACCTCACCTAAACTAATTACATCTGCAAGGAACTTATTTCCAAATAAGGTCACATAATGAAGTTCTAGGTATCTATGAATTTGGGAGGCCATGAATTTCTTCGAGCTACTATACCCTGTCTCTCCTTAAAACCATTTGCTTCTTTCTGTCAGAAACCAACTACACTGACCTCTAACTGCTGACTTACATGTGTCTTTCTATGGGTCCATGAACCTTTAAGAGTATGGACGATGTCATGTTCATATTCATTTACTCCTTATGTAGTACAGTGCTTGCACATTGCAGGCACAGAATCAGTTTATTGAATGAATGACTATATAAATGAATACACAACTAATAGGAGACACAAGAAAAAAAAAAAAAAAAACTACTGGGAACTTGGCATGGAGCCTTACATAAGATTACAGAGCCCCATGGCCCTGTCATACACCAGAGTAACACTATTGCCGAAACAGCAAATAAAATTATGTTTCCTGTCCCCCAGGCAGGTTTATAATGAATTGAATATTGAGAAAATTGACATTGCTTCTACTTTGATTCTTACAAGTTCTCAGATAAAATAGACAATTTGAAGCTTCCATGTATTTTCCTTATATTTTTCATCTAATTTGCCTTTTCATAGTGTGATTATATCATGCAATCCTGTTTATCTCCTCTTTGCCTTGGCCAACTTCCTTTACATTCACACCCATTGCAGATGAGTTTTGCTTTTCCTTCAAGGATTTTATTTTTATACCCTGCTTGTCTGTGCTTAATTTACATCTTCTTCTCCAGCTTCAAGGGTTTGCCAAGCCTGTGACTTCACCTCCTCAACAGCGGTCACTTTCTTCTTTGAAGCTGAGTTTTCACTGGAAGAGAGATGCTGTGTCTTTTGGCTCCTTCTCCTTGTCCATGCTGTCAGAAGATGAGGGCAAACCACACTTGCCCTAAGGATTTGAAGGGATAAGCCTGATACTTTCTGGATGTGAGGAAACAGTCTGCTTCCCTGCTATGATTTGGAACAAGACAGAAAAATGATTCTAAGTTTACGTGAAATCTTCAGAGATTCCATTCCTTAAGCATCGTTCTGCAATGGGCCTGTTTGGGGCATAAGTGGGCACATGCCCTATCTCACAAATTACCGAGGGGAGGCAGGAGGTGGGCTGTCTTTCACTGTTGACCCCAATTCCCACAACATAAGCTTCCTCCTTTGCTTAGCCTGTCCTGATTGCACTTTGAGTTTACAATATACGATTTGTTTTTCATCCTGTTCCATGTCCTTGGAGAGAGTTCTCTTTGATAACCGTGCCAGAAACTAATTGTGAGGAGAACCAATTGTACAGGAGGATGAAGTCCATGGAGGCCAGAGGTCCTCAGCATCCTGAAGAGAAGGGAGGTGCCATAAGAGGATATGATTCCAGGGAAGATTCCAGACTTCCTTTTCTTGAGAGCTCTCAGAATGGGACACTCAACTCTTCCACTGGAATTACTGAATCTGATGTTTGGAAAGAGGCTAGAGAAGGCATGCAACTCAAGTTCTTTAATTTTGTGAGTTTCTTGGGCTATAAGGTTCATGCTGTGGCCCAAATCACTGGGACCGATATGGTGCTATAGAAGAGAAGCAGCTTAGAGTCCGATCAACTGGTGTCAGAATCTTACCTCTGTCCCTGATGGGGTTACTTAGGCTAATATTAATAATATTGGTAAGTATGAAATGAGCACATACTATGGGCAATGCACTGGGATGAGTGTCTTACCCCAACAGTATATTTTATCTTAATAACAGTTCTATGAGTAGATATTATTATTATTGTTATTATATTATTCTTATCTTTTTTATTTCTTACAAACTAAAACACAAACACATGAGTCCAGGCATGGCTCCTAAGGTTATGGAAGTAGAGAATCAAGTCTTAGGGCAAGGCTCATGTGCTGAACAACTATGAAATACTGTAAATAAGTATACCTTGCCAAGCCTTGTTTCCTCATCTGGAAAATGAGGCCAATAACCTTACTTATAGGTTAATAGAATTCTATAAAGTTGTGCTGGACTATGAATGTGACTAGTCAGTTATCTAGAACATAGGTTTTTGACATGATTGTCAATGCTCTTCTCTTTCCTCCCTTCTCTCTCCTGGACACCACACACCTAAAATCTCACCTGGAGAGACACTGGACAAAAGACACTGCTGTTGTCCATTGGCCAGTGAGGACTGCGTGGTGATTTGGATGACTTGCCCTTTCCCAGACAGCCCCATGAGAGCAAAAGCTTGGAGGAGACTGTGCAAAGCTGCCAAGTCTCACTTTCTCCTCGCAGTACATCCTGCTTAGCCCATGGCCTGATGTGTGTTGGCCAGAGGAGGTTCCCTTTTGCTCCCTGTTTCACAACATCTGAATGAAATGTGGTTCCAAAGGGCACCAACTGAGAGTTACACAACCCCCCGACTCATTCAGGATTAAGAAAGGAAAGCATCCTCTGCAGCCCAGTTGGGGAATCCAATCAACCACTCAGCCCCTTGGAATTCCCGATGGGAAATTCTAAAACTGAGCCCTCTGCAGCCTTACTCCCTAGGGAGCTGTTATTAGGCTTGCTTCGTGAATTCTCACAGTGGTTGTCCTGTCAGCCCCCAACTTTACACACAGGAAACTGGGACTCAGCAAGACTCTCAAAGTCATGCATGAAGGATTCAAACCAAATCTGTTTGATTTCAAAGCCCCTTTCCTCCATTTTCCATTGTTACACCAGACTGGCAGTCCAGGTGACAATATTTAGAAGAACCATTTACAAATATTTATTGAGAGTCTATGATGTGCCTGATAGAGGCAATGGGGATACAGCAGGGGAAAAATGTAACTTTTCTGTTTTGACACAGAGCTTTTAATAGAATCAAGTGGGAAACAGACAATAAACAAACATGTAAGTATATGAAGTGCCAGGTAAATGTAAGTGCCATGAAAAAAATAAAAGTAAAGCTGAAGAAAGCTTCTCTGTTAAGGTGGATAAAGTGGGGAAGCGATTTGTGCAGATATTGGGGAGGAACATTACAGAAAGTGGAGACAAAAGTTCCATATGCTGAGTCAGGAGTGTGCGTGGCATGTCTGAAGAAGAACATGGAAGCCCGTGTGGCTGATCAGAGTAAGTCACATCACAGATGATCCCTGCAGGGCAGGGACCTGGTGTTTTCCTGAAAGGGGTAAGGGGTAGTTTGGTGGGCGCTGTAATCTTCAGCGAGTCACTTCATTCTCAGTACCAAAAAGTGGATCGCTGGGACTCCACTGGCGCACCCCAACCCCACCTGCACAGCAAAGCCCCTGTGCACCCAGCTGAAGATAGAACTGCCTGGGCCCTACCCCCAGAGACCATGATTCAGTAGGTTTGGGGCTGTGGCTCCATTGGAGGTTCTGATACACAGATTAACTTGGCAGCCAATTCCCTAGATCCACTCTGGGATTTTCCTGATTTACCCCTCTATTCATGATCTGAAATCAAGGGCTGTAAATACAATCTGGAATATAAGCAGGTGTGAAAAGGTTTCTGTTATTGTTATCTGTGTAAGCAATTACAGCATGATCTCATTACTCCCCTCTCTCATCACTGCTTCCTTTCTTTCTCTGAACATGAGGAAGAGATTAAATAGCTAAAGAGAGAAAATTACTACATTCTAATGCAGAAGGCTTTTGGATCAAACCAACTATTTCTCTGTGTACATTCTGATGGCCTGCAAATTGACCCAAACTGGAAACTCATGTGCTATCTAAATAATCTGCTTGATATTCTGTAACATTACTCCAATTACTCAACCTTTAAATAAATTTAATATATTGATTTGGATGCCTTATTCTATTTCATACTCTCTCTTGCTCAAGAAAAGCCTCAGTGGTCTCATAATGAAAGTGAAATA
This sequence comes from Phoca vitulina, assembly GCF_004348235.1. NCBI lineage: Eukaryota > Metazoa > Chordata > Mammalia > Carnivora > Phocidae > Phoca > Phoca vitulina. The sequence goes on along the minus strand of NW_022589721.1, from coordinate 21,537,343 downwards.
GACTTAAAATAGACTCAGGAAATTTCCCCCCCACCCCTTTATAACAAACCCAGACATGATAAAAAGCATAAACAATTGCTGTATTTTTAAGTGAATGAATTTTGAATTTGAGAATTGACGCAGATAGCTTTGCCTTTAGATCCACGTGCTGTGTTCTAGATTAGGAGAATGCATTTCACAATATGCAGTCACAGGTGGAAACTTCGATGCCCAATCTTTTAGAGGATCAATTTAGACCCTAGCTTTCTCTGGCACTAGTTCAGCAAACTTTGTCTGTAAAGGACCAGAAGCAAATATTTTGGCTTTTGGAACATGTGGCCTCTGTTATAACTACTGAGTTCTGCCACTGCAGCCCAGAAGTAGCTATAGATCAGATGTAAATAAATAGGTGTGGCTGTATCTCAGTGAAACTTCATTTACAAAAACAGCTGGTTGGCCAGATTTGACTGGCAAGCTGCAGTGTGCCAAATCCTGACTAGTCTAACTCCCCTATTTTTGTTTTCTCTTTTCATTTTAGATTATGACATTGAAACCTGGAAGCAATATTGATTTCAACTTGTGGTACAGCTGAGAAGGAAACCAAGGTCTCTTGACCCTCAGATCAATACTTTTTTGATTCTACCAGGCTGCCCTCTCTTGGGTGTTCATGTTGATATTCAGCCCACACACTCCATCTTCAAATGTAGAACCAGGAATGAGTTGAGTGCAGACTAGTTAGATTTTGATTTGGGTATGAGTCCACCACCAGTAAGCCTTGTAGCTGTTGCCTATTTGTCTTTTCTTTCTGGCCGTGGGGCTATGGAAGGCACTTCTCACCCTAATCTCTTTTAAAGGTACATTTATACCTTCTGCAACCACAGCAGGTTAAGAACCAAGACACTAAATGAACTGAGAGTAAAGTTTTTGTGGCCAGCAGTGAAGACAATTTCCGTGTTCGCGCCAAACAGATCTACAAATGCAATCCAATTTCCATTTCTTTTGGAAATAACTTGTCCTCTTAGAAAGCTTCTTACTTACTTTCCTTTGAGGATAATTTGTACTCAGATAGTACCATCAATTCCAGCTAAAATTTCCCTCGCTGGGGCCTAAAATTCCATTCTTTTTTTTTTTTTTTTTTTTGAGAAGTAAGATAAAAGAAAGTAGATTGCTTATCTTGATGGAACAGGAAGTACCAAACTCCAATTTCCTGTGGATCCTGCAGTCTTGCTCCAAAATGTTGGGTACATTTTTTGTTTTCTTGTAGTGTTTTATCTTCCTCTTTTCCTCTTTCTTGCAATAACAAAGTAACAAAAGAACAAAACTTAACATTTATTCCTTATTTTCCTCTTTCCTATAGGAATCCCCCATATTGAGTTGACTTTTGATCAGAGTGAAGAGTTCTGGAATTTTCTGTGAAATTGCCACTTCCTGTTTATTAATGAAGGTTGAAAGACAACAGTCCTTCAAGCTAATTGCAACTTTCTCTTCCCTATGCTATTAACTCCTCAACAATGATTCCAGCATTACTTTATGCTCCTTTGCCCTTATTATAATGACCACACCCATGTCTTAAACTAAAACTCAAATCCTGCAGTGGTTTATTTCCTATTCATTTCAGGAATAAAATTGAAAAAGATGACATGTGTGGACATTTGTGGAATATTTTGGACAAAATATTATGTTTAGTTGCCACTTTTATTGTTTTATTTTCAGCATTTTTTCCCCCAGGCTATTTTATTTTATGCCAGTTGTCTGGATACTGGAATAAAAAACTTCAGTAGGTTTCCAGTATCTGGTTATCAGGCCTCCTATTTCTTAAGTTCTAGGAGTAAAATGTCCTTTCCTCACTGTTACTAAAAACTAATTCTCTTTAGTGATTTAAAAGTGTTTGAAGGGAAATATAGCCCTGCCCTTTTAAAGATCAAAAGCCATTTGTATCAGCAAAAAATCAGGTTGTAAAAACCCCATAAGACAAAAGCTATAGTCAAAAAGTCATCTTAAATAATTCTACGCAAAATAAATTCTACCCAACAAAATAGTTCAAGGGAAGAAATAATGTCGACCTGTGATTTTCTACAGACCTTTTGGAAATTGAAGCGAGAATTGGAATAACTATTGCAAAAGCATCAGAGATGAATCATGCTACTAGAAACTGTCTTTCCCTCGCCACACCCACCGATGAGAGAACCAGCTGGGGCCATGGGTAAGATAACTAAAGTAAAATAAAAGTATATCTTGGTGGTATATTTCTATCAATTGTCTTCATAAGAACTTACCCTAACAAAGAAAAGTTGAATGGCTAACAGGGTTGCCTTAGAAACCTTAAGGCATATTGATTTCAATGTTTGTGCCAATTTCTATCCCAACTTTTGACAGATGGATTGATCGACTGGTTGATGGCCTACTGTGTGCCAGGCATTGTGTGAAGCACTATAATGGTAGTTTCTGTTTTATGGGTCAACATCACTGCCACTAGCATTTGACTTTGCTGTAGTTACTCACATGAAGTTATCTTTCCAACATCCAAGGGCCTCCTCACTTCTCCTTACATTATTCATTTCTATGGTTATAACCATTCTGCTGACAATAAAGTATACAAATACCTTATTTCCATAACAGTTACTCTTGGTGTGATGCTTGGTGAGCTAACTCTTATTCTTCAAGCCTCAGTCTATATCTGAGCAGCACCCACTCTAGGACTGATGACATGTAGGCACTAGTAATACAGAATGAGCGAAGCCTGGAACCCTTTGCTCTAGCTGGAGAAACACACATGTGAGCAAAGAAATGTCATTTATTGTGACAAATACTTTAATAAAATGCAAGAGTCATTCGGGAAGAATGTAACAGCATCATCATGGATGACAATCTTCCCATAAGTGAACTTGATTTGAATCTTGTAAGTAAACGGGGGTGTTATTACTCCTTTTGTGAGGTCAGCTCCACTATTTCTGATAGCTCTCCTTTCCAGAATATAAATTCTGACCTCCACTTCCTGCCTCAGACTTGAAAGGCATTCAAATGTATCTTCTTCTACCCCAAAGTTCTTACTCACTGACAACTCAATAGCATTCCAAGACTAGACTAAGGACAGAACCCCTTTCCTGCCAAGAAATATTTATATCTACTTGTGACACCATCCCAGAGATTGCAGATGAATTTTGATCATGATTTATTTGAAAGTCCCCCAATACACATATCTTTATTACTTCTCCAGTGAGTTCCACCGGGTCTCTGAAAATAGATCTCCTTGTTGCTTGACTGACTTGACAGATGCTATTCTTGTACAGTAAATTCTATACAACTCTGGATTCCTCAATATATGTTTGTGAACTCCCTGTTTTTTCTCTCTTTCTGCTCCAGTCACATGATAAAATTAAGGTTGTGTATGTGAAAAGGTGTGACAGAAAGAAACACAAAAGAGGGACCAAAGGAGGAATTTCTCTAATATAAATGGAAGTAAAATGCAGTCCATTTGGCGGGACACCTACTTAGGAGGCATACCTACCAGAAGAAAAATGTGCCTGGGGAGGAGGAGATGTGCAAGAGATGAAGCTGGGAACACAGGTAAGAGCCAGATTATGAAGTGTTTTTTATGTCATGCTGAGGATTTTGAGCTCCATCCTTAACATAATAGGAGATTCATGGAAGATTTTAACCACATCAGTGAAGCAAGGGGAGAACACAATTTTTTCTTAAAGTTACCTTGATGGCAATAGTGAGAATGGATTGAAGCAGCTCAAAAAGAACAACAGGTTTGGAAGCTGTTGAAAAAGTTCTAATGAGGAGGAACTAAATAGGAGCCGAAATAGAAGAAGCCAAGAACAAACAGGAAATGAAGAAACTTTTTAAAGAGATGAAATTGTCCAAATTTAGTTCATAAAGACACTGGGGACTGAACTGACTCATTCATCCATCCATTCATTCATCCATTTGTTTGTTCATTCATTTATTCCACAAATATTTTTGGCTGCTATATGCTGGGCATGCCTATGCAGGGCAGTGAACAAAATGAATGCTCAGCTCTCATGTGGTTTACAGTCCAGTGGGAGTGCAGAAGATTATAAGAAGCAAATACAGATATAGTCACAGAGTTATTACAAATAAAAGACTAGATAATTTAGGGGGTATTTTTTTAGTGGGGTTGTCAGGAAGACCTTCTTGAGAAGGAGATATTTGAAAAGGCACCTGAAAGAAGTGAAGAAACAAACACTGTAATATAGTTAGAGTGAGTTTTCTGGACAAAGCTGATAGCATATTGCATTCCCTAAAGCAGTGCACTCACTTAGGGTAGTATTGTAAGAGAAGCATCAGGTTGGAGGGTAATGCATTTTCAGAAGATGTCATTTGCCTCCTTTCAGCATCCCTTCCCTTTGAGTCCCAGTCATGAATCCATCCTTGCTCTCTTTTCTGAGGGTCTGGAATATTCCCCTGGCTTATTTTTAACTTGCTGAAATCCTAAAGGCACAAGGTTATGCTTGGCCCCTAGAAACACCAGGCATTTGAAGGGTCTTGATGCTTCACTTTTGTTTCCAGTATGTTTTTTCGCTTTCTTTTTAAAAAAATGTCCTACAGAGGCTGTTTATTACACTGCAGCAGTCAGCATGCACCAAGCAGAATTGCTTTTCATAATAAACCTATTCATCTCTGGCATGTCAGAAATTTCTCAAATTGATACTTATAATAAATATGATTAATACCATATTGTATTTCAGTTGTTGCTGTAAAATAATTGGGAACAAATATCGTATTGTGATGTTGACAGTGTTGGGTCGGTTGGTGCCAAATGGCTGGAGCAGCCAACTGTATTTCATTAACAACCACATTGCTACAATGCTATTAAGTTTTTCATAATCCTTTTACTCAGGGTTGATCATTCATTCCGTTAAATTCTTGCAACAATCACACTGGAAGTAAATCTGCCGGAGACATTCTGAGCAAGATGGGCTCCCCCAGGGACATTAGGTGGCCTGCCTGTGAAATATGCTAGTCAGGTATTGCAATGTTGGGCTTAAGGATATGAAAAGGGGGGGGGGGTGCCTGGGTGGCTCAGTTGTTAAGCGTCTGCCTTCGGCTCAGGTCATGATCCCAGGGTCCTGGGATCGAGCCCCACATCGGGCTCCCTGCTCAGTGGGAAGCCTGCTTCTCCCTCTCACACTCCCCCAATTGTGTTCCCTCTCTCGCTGTCTCTCTCTCTGTCAAATAAATGAATAAAATCTTTAAAAAAAAAAAAAGGATATGAAAAGGGGTCAAGGCCAATAGAAATGTAAACCAGGACTTGCATTTGGGGGGCAGGATGGGGAAAAAGGGGCATGATTTTAAAAGGGTGGTAATATGCCTCATGATCCCACAGCCTTCTCTAACCTTACCTGCTTCTCCCTTAGCATCAGCTGAGAAAGGCAGATGGAGAGTTAGTTCCATTTCAACATAATTAATATTATGCCATAGGAAAGTCCAGAGGAACCAGCAATGGCTTCCCAAGAAGTGGAGACAGACACTTCAAGTAGGTCTTTCAGGACGAACAGGACTGAGCCAGAGAAAGTTATGGAAGAGGATTTGAGTCAAGGAAAAGCACGGAACTTTGGATACAGAGGCTAACACAGAGTAGGCAGTTAACCTTCTTTCTCTTCTTTCCTCTTCCTCTCCCTTCCTTTCTCCCATAATCAAGTCCTCATCCTGCCCTGTCTCCATTAGCTCTATCTTTGCCTTCCTCCTCCCAGAAAATGTCTGAGTTTTTTAGTTCAAGCTATTATCACTTCCTTCCCATCCATGCCAAAACAAATTACTACACCTTGGCTACTAACGTACTCCTACCACTTCCTGTTTTCCTGACTCTTCAATAGCCTTCTACTTTCTACTGCTGTCCTTCCTCTGTGCTAAGGTTCACGTTGCCATCTGTAAGCTCAGGATCCTATACTGACACTCATACTCTAGCATGTTACAGTTCCTAGAAGCACTTTCTTATATCAGCATCTCTTTGTTGTTGGATGGTGTGGAACATGTAATTCCTACCCTATTTTTCCCATGATGTTCAGAGAGATGTCAGAGCTTCTACAAGTTCACCCAAGTGGGGAGGGGCAGAACCAGCACTTAAATACAGATTCAAACATCCAAGTCCAGTTCACTTCAAACCATATCATGCTATCTCAAAATATCGTTGGCCTAGACATAAGCCACACTACACCAAGAACCCCATCCCCAGGACAAAGACCCCACAGTATCCACAGCTTGCAAATGGCTTCAGATGTATTTGTTAAACTTTGAACTTTGTATCATTTTAAATTTTGTTATTTTATTTTCAGAAGTGGAAACAGCTGGCTTTACTAAACCCTTGGGCCCTTTCACTTTCCTATGAAGGTCTCCACCATATGTAGCTGTTCTCTCTTGAATAAGTGTTGCAAGGTTGAGTTATGTGCCTCCTAATGATGTCACCCAGGAGGGGAAATCTGGCTTCTCGGCTCAGTTTGTTCTCTTACCAAGTGATTGCATGAATTTGCTCCCCAAAATGCAGTTCCATCTCCACTGACTCCTACCGGGAGGGACCTGGTTGGATGCAGTGTCTCAATCTGGGCAGCTTTCTTAACCTCTGTGTGTGGGGTGGCATCCCTTGCGATTGGGTGGGATGTTGCTGTACATTCCGTTTCGAATGCTCTGGCTCATACTCGTTCAGGATATGCTCCCCAATGTCAGGGTCTGCCTGTCGTTTCCTCAAGAACTACTTGGATATACAACACACTCTCGGATCCAGCACTGCTGAGAGACCCCAAGGAAACTCTGAAACTTTAGCCTGAGACCTCTCCACTGTTGTTTGCATTTTGGAAAATGCCAATTTGCCTCTTTGGCTGCCAAATATCTCCTCCAAATACATTCTGTGAGCCTTTAGTCTTGTCCAAGGCCCATATAATGTTGGGTCTTGTTTCAAGCTGGGCCCCCATCTCTATTTCAGGGGCCATATTGTTTACTTGCCATTTAGAGAGAATATAATTCATGAGAAAAAAATTGCATGGCGCAGATAGCAGCTATTCTCAACTGATTGTCATGTCTTATTTATATATCAGAAGCACTATTTTTTTTTCATTTATTTAAAAAGTTAGTGAATATTTCTGAGTTTCTACTGTGTGTCCACACATCAGGTTATTTCCATATCACTACTCAGTTGATTTCTATATTGACCAGCACTATCTTTATGACTAATGTTACAACCTATTTGAGCCAATGTAGGTAAAAGAGGATATTTATGGGAAGAATACTGGGGAAATTGCACATAACCACAGGCTAGGCAGGGTAGCATGGCCTCAGGGTCTATTGGACTTGTGATTTCAGCTGTTCATCTTGTGTCTCTGTTTCTCTCAGAGGGCCAGCTTCATTCTCTTCTTCACCAGGTTGGCTTCCAACAGGGTACGGGATAGGGGCACCGACAAATTCTGAGCTTCATATGCCATTTCTTCTACCATCATAGACAGTCTACACATCTTTTCTGCATTCCAGTCGCAACAGTTCCTGGGAAGTTCTCTAACTGGCCAGTCTTGGGTCAGATATGCACTCACAGCCCAGTCAGCTGTAATCACAGAAGGCGGTAGAGTACCGGCTCATTCATAGAGGCATACATTGTATGAGGATGATTTCTTGAGTAGGAGAGAAAGGACCGGAGTTACTTAGATACAAACACATTAGAATTAGAATATTTCATCTATAACTAGGGAGCGAATTATCTGACTAAACATCATTTGTACTGAGTGCCAGCATCATTATTTTGCTTAAAAGTTATATTCAGGGGATCTTATTTGAGCCAGCACAGCTCTAAGCACCGAAAATAGTGGTGACTAAGACAAAGTTCTGTTATGGTGGAGCTTAAATTAAGTAGGGAAGATAAAAGTGTGTGAACAAATGAAGAAGAAAATTAAAGACAGTGATAAATACTAAATAAAACCTTGAGAGAAAGAGTATGAGGAAATGGGTGAATGAGTACTTTACCTAGAGTGGTAAACCTCTGTAAAGAAATGACACTGAGCTGAGGCCTGAATAATTTGATGAAAGAAGAACATACCGCGCAGAGAGACCAGCCAGTGCCAAACCACTGCAAAGCCCCTGTGGCCAGAGTGAGCCCGGCAAGTCAAGGAATAGAACGATTACAGTGGCTCGAGTGTTACAGAGCTGACACGGGGGTTCAACCACAGGTCTTAGGGACTCTTAAGATTTTGCCCTTTCTACTCTGTCTCTGGGGTCTCTGCTCAAGGTCAAGGCAAGAATGAGTAGGGAAAGCCTCCCTGACTCTCCTTTCGTGCTTCAGAACAACATCGGTGACAAAATCTGACATCCCAGACACACATTCCTTGAGTCCCACTCCACCTTACATACTTGGAGTGGCAGAAAACTCACTATCATTTAATTTTTAGACAGGTCTAGCAGCTAGAAAATCCTTTCCCCTTTCAAAAATGCATATCTTACTTTACCTTATCATATTTCCTGCACATTGGAGCTTGTGTTGCTTTTGTTAACAGGCAGGATAAAGCTAGTCCCTCTTCCTTCGAAATGTCTGTCAAATATGTGAAGTTAATGCCTACATTTCCTTCATTCAGTTCTTTTCCCCTCATAAGAAGCACCCCCAGGTTCCTTTATTATTTCTCAGGGGTTAAGTGTGAAAATCCTGACCACCCCTTTCCCCACTGTCTTTTAAGAGGTGGCATCTGAAGAGAGTGGCATGACCACTACCGGATGCTTTGGGATTAACACCTGTCTTGTTTTGGACTGAAGATCTTTATTAATGTGGCCTAAGAATTGAATGTTTGGAAATATCAGTATACTATTTTCCTACATACACCATCCATCAAAGCCCAGAAGCATCTCCCCTAACATATCTAATCCTTGAGTGATTGCTTTTATTGTCAGGAAGCTCTAGCATCTGAGTTTGGGAAACCAGCCCAAATACTCTGCATTGGTGATGCATGCCACACTACACTATCTCACAGAATTGAATCTTTGGAGCACAGGAACACTGGGCTTCTCAATTACGTGGACTCCACACCTCCAGTCCCCAACTAGCCAGGATTAGAGGTTCTTGACAAAGAAACAAGCTGGCAGGAAGCGTTTAGAATATAAAAGTGTACACACACACACACATTTATACACATACACATATGCATACATATTTACATGGCTCTATATAAGTTCAGCCTACTTTATTATATTACATAAGGAATAGAATAACTAAATAATTAAAAGTACAACCTAATAATTTTTTTTTTTTTCCAGAGAGAAAAAGAGAGCAAGGAGGGGAGGAGAGACAGAGGGACAGAATCTTAAGCAGGCTCTACACTCAGCATGAAGCCTGATGTGGGGCTCAATTTCACAACCCTGAGATTATGACCTGAGCTGAAATCAAGAGTCAGATGCTGAGCCAACTGAGTCACCCAGGTGCCCCACAACCTGACAATTTTTAAGGGCTATAATAATCAAGAGGAAATTATCTTCAACAGTGGGCCTAATGAAGTCGGAAAAGTATAATCAGTCACATAAAAAAGGATTGCGATTGCAGGGAATGGAATAAAAAGAGATTTTGGATTTCTAGTGCAAGCTCTAATATTACAGTCAACAGGTTGTTTCTGTGTAGAAGAGGAATTGCTGCCTGACTTTATTCTATGGCTGTGAGTCTGGGTAAGCTGGGGAGAAACTGGAGGAAGCTGATATGAACTGAGCTAGACACAGTACATTCATGTGTGTGATCTTACTTCATCTCACAATTGTCCTTTTAAGATTTTATTATTCCCACTTTCCAGATGAGGAAAGAGAGGATCAAAGGGCCCCAGATGTAACTGCCTCTGGGTGAAGCCTGAGTCCCATGACCCTGAATGACCCGAAGGATCTGTTAAGCACGTGGCATAGGATCCTTTGTCAAGTCTTACGTCCACAGCTTCAAGGAACAGAGGTTATTGAAGAGGGGCTAGAATGACTTCATCTCCAATTTCTAATTTTTCTTTTCCTTTGTCTCTTTCTTCCTTCATTTCACCTTTCAAAATAATTTCTCCAATCACATTTCCTTTCCAAATTTCCTCTTAGCCCATGTAGCATTTCCTCTTTTTCAACTGTTACAAATGGCTGTCTCCTAATTGGCAAATTGGAAGAAATATGTTATTCCCTGAGAATAATTAACTCTGCTAATTGTATATTTGTAAAGGGATAGAGAGAAGCCTCTTTTTTAGCCTAGCCAGGAAATGCAACATGGCACTTGATTTATCAGTAGAAAATGGCAGTGGGTACGTTAGGAATGATGTTACAAGTGGTGAGAAGATCCCAATTCTTTAAAATTCAAAATAATGTAATATTAAAAACTGAGAGGGAATAAATATAGTGGAAGTGCTCTGAAATATAATCCCTGAGATTTCTGACTTTCTGCATATTTTATTTTATGTAGGTGGGTATCAGTTGCCATGACTTTAGCTCCATGCTTGGTAATATATTTTTGAAAGTTCTAAAATATAAGTATTTCTTCAGTGACAAAAGACACTTTACTATATTCCCATTCCTTTCACATGCTACCTACACCATCTGGTAGACTCATTTATTAATTTAGTTATTTACTCAATTAATAAATTTTTTTTGACATCCATTACAGGCCAGGCATGTACTAAATACCCAGTGATAGGGTAATGTTAAGAGAAGACTATTCCCACTTTTGTGGGCTTTGCAGCCTCTGGGGAGAGAAGCCATAAACAACAACAACAATGAAACAACTAACTGTTACAAAATAGATCAGATCTATGCAGGATGTAATGTGGGTGATGAGTGATGTGGCTGAGCACGTGCCAATCTAGCTAGGGAGGTCAGGATTAAGAGGTGGCATGAAGATTTCCTAAAGAGGAAAAGGAGTTAGTCATGTGGGAGAAGAGTAAGTAAAGAGGATCCCTTTCTCTTGTAAATGAGGATGAGCCCTTATTTAATAGGCGGTACTGGGGTGCACAGAGACCCCTGGAATTGTACAAACCACTCTGCACACCAGCTGCACAGTGGAGATTAGAGCATTTAGAGACCCTGCTTCCTGACTCTCAGCATTTTGACTCTTCTCACTGGTCTGTTTCCTGTTTTCCCCATTTTGCCTTTTTTTTCCCCTTTTTTGCCTCCCTCTCTCTCTCTGTCTCTCTCCCTGCTGTCATCTCCAGAGTCCTGCTAGATTTCCCTTTTCTCTATGCTGGACAATATACTTTGAATAAACAAACTGAACAGGACAGGCTTAGACATGTTTATAGTGTGTGCTGGAGAATATCAAAAGCAAAGCGTGAGTGAGGCCTGGGGACCCTCAGCCAGGCAGGCTTCACATTGTTTCTGGGTGAGAGGGCGGGTCCCCTGCCTCAGCTGGCTTGTGCTTGGTTCCCTAATAATGGAGTGTTATCTAATTGGTGCTTCCTTTACATCAATGGAAGTAGGAGCACAAGACACGGAGACAAAGCAACATGCCAGGAGTTAAGTATAAGTGAGGGTTCAGAGCCATCATTCCAAGGGCTTTGCGGTAATATTTAGGACACCTCCTAATGACTAAGGCATATATCCTAGGGCGGGTCAGCTTCATATAAGACATCTGGCATGTATTTTCTGGTCTAAAATTATAGCACTCCCCCCTCCAGCAATTTATATTTCTAAGAAGATGGGAGAGAACTATGATGTACCATTCGACAAATTCTTTGTCACTTAAATATAAGATAAAAATTAAAAGTCCAGGACTGTTATTATATTGGGGTTTAAAAAAATACACACAAGTGATGGAAGTTTGCCAAAATTAACTGTGGATTTGTTTCATTTTCTTACCATTCTTGTGAATACTATGCATTGAGAGGGAATTGCTGATCATGATTTTGTAATTAATTAAAAAAATAAAGTAATTCCAGAGTCAGGGAATATTATCTGTTACATGAAAAGCTTGACACCCTCATTCCCCATCTTTAATCACCTAAAAGCCATCAAGTCAGATGGTTCCTCTCCATTTCTTCCTAAATCCTTATGGGAAATATCACAGAGCAGAAGGCAAAGAAACTCAACCAAATGTAGGGCTTTCCCAGAGAACTTCCTGAGGCACAGAAGCTTCTAGTCAATCTTTGTTGGTTGTGAGCAGCTGCCAGATAGGAATTTCACTTCACAAATGTGAGATATGTCTATGATAGCCTGTGCTGGAACAGAAGAGAGTGGAGAAAATGACAACGAGGATTCCTCTGGCTATACAATAACAGAATCACTTCCTGTGGTGGCCCCAGCTCTCCAGGAGACCCACACTGACTGGCTGTGGTCAAGGTAATTACTGCTGGGAGGATACTGTCCTTCCCCAAGACATCGGTCTTCCGTTTTAGGCTACATCTGGAGCATCTCCCCAGGAATCATCCCTTACTTTTGCTAGCTCCCAAATGTCTTGCCTTGAGTTGGCTAAGAAAGGGATACAAGGATGTATTCTTCCCCTCCTTAATTTAGTGGCTTTCAAATGCTGTTTCCAATTAGAATCTTATTTCCAAATCTTTTGTAATATCTCTGCATGTGGTTCAGAGAAGAGCAGGACTGCCTGGTTTAGGTCAGGGAGAGGTTCGGGGTTCTGCCTTGTTACTTCTCCCTCACTCCCATGAGGGGACCTCTGAGGTCTATTTGAGCTTCTTGAATCTAGTTTGGAGTCTTGGAGAAGTTCTGACTCTCTTTCTATGGCCTTTTCATCAGTTCAAATCAAGGAATATTTGTTGAGACTGTCTACCCACAAAACAGTGAATGAAGGTCTTAAGGGCATGTGGACCTGGGACAGCCTGAGCCAGCTCTTTAGCCTTTCTTTTGCCCCACGTATGAACGTAGTTCTACTGTATTATTAATCCTCTTTTTCTCCAAATAAGTTCCATCATGGGCCTCTACCACAGACCCCTTTCTGTCCATGTGTGTGGTGTATGTGTTCCTACCACCTGAATCCTATTCCTGGGCATCTCTCCTCACTCCACTCCTTAGACTGCCTAGCTCCATCTTCCCCATTCTCTGATCTTGGTCCTGCCTTTGGATACCCTTCTTCGTGTCTCCTCTAACCACTCCCCTGGACTTTGTAGTCTTTGATTCCTCATCTTCCTCTCTCAAGACTTAGACATAGTTCTCCTTTCCACCCAGAGATCAACACAGACAATTCCCATGTTCAGTTCTGTCCCCCAGGACTCCATCCTGGGCTATATATTTTATCTGATTGCCATAATGTTTATACTTAACAACATTTATCTTTAAAAGTCCTGTAGGGTGGGTCAGATTCAAAGATGTGTTTCCTTCTTTTGGGGGGTTTGGATCTCAGTACTGTGCTTCTGAACCCAGTACAAACTTGGATCGATGACTCTGCCTTTACAGTGTAACCCAAAGGCATAACAGGCAACCTGCTAAGCAAACGTCATGGTTAAATTCTTGTAGTATGATCAACACCTTGAGTGTATGTGTATGTGTGTAACTATCCTTTAACTTAACTGTACATGTCTTTCATACATTTTCCTTTTGCTTCTGAGATGACTACTAACCGTAGGATTAGTGCTGCAACATGCTAGAATTTATTTCTGGGTCCACATTAGAAAGCATACCCACCATAAGCATGATCATCAGACTTCTCTTAGAAAAGGTGGAATTACTGCTGGAAATCCCATTCATTTCATGTATGGAGAACATATATATCAGCATAATATCAGCAACATGCCTGCTCTCAGATGTCCCTTCAGCCACACGGCTCTCCTGACACTTGCATGGTCTGACCCTCCAGCCTCCACATCCTCCTCTTATGCCACTTTCCCACTCAGCCCCTGTGGTCCAGTCACCTCATCAACATATTGGGCTTTGCTGAGCAAGGCCTTTGGGTTTGTTCTTTTTCTATCTGGAATGTTCTTTTGGTGACTGGGACATTTTCCTCCATGTAATTTCAATTCAAATGTCAGTTTTTCAGAATGGCCTTTTCAGATCACACCATCTAGAGCAGACAGACAGCCCCGTCCACATTGTTTTGTAATCATAAAAATTATATCTGTGAGTGTGTGTATACATATACATGCATATGTATATAAACACATGTATGAGTATGTGTATGTATATACACACATATGCATATAAATAGACGTGTGTGCGTGTGTGTGTAGGGTTGAAAACTTATAAAGTATAAATACATATAGAGAGAACAGACCTCTAATTCCGCCATCCAGATAAATACGCTGTTACTACTTTGGTATATATCTTTTCTTCTACACATACTGTTACACAGAATGGATATTCTAATTCAAATATAATTATGTCTTGTTTTTACTTAACTTTTAATCATGGCTTCTTTGTACTTATCAATAACCTCTTTGTAGTTACAATTTTAATAGTGTGCAATGTGCTATCTTATGGAATTATTATAATTTACTTAACTATTCTTCTCGTTTGACCTTTCAGTTGTTTTCACGTCTTTTTTCAATAAACATATAGCACTGTAATAAAGACAACAACAAAAGTGAAAGATAAAGGCAGAATCTGGTGTCTCTATTTTGCTGATATTTGAGTAGGATTGACAGGTTTCAAGATGACCAGTTGTAGAAGTAAGGTATATAGTCCTGAGGAAGCTCTCTGAGCTTAAGGATGTATACATTCACGTGTGCATGTATGTGTGTGTGTGCGCACACGTGTGTAGTAGTAGTGATAGTATTAATGCATCAATAATTTGGAGCCAGAAATATTAGCTCTGGTTACAGAATTCGATAATTTGAAAGATCACCTTAACGATTATGTATGCAAATATGCCGAAAGTAGCTAATCTTTAATGTAATTAAAACAAACAGGTAAGTTTATGAAGAAGATATTCCAGCTGTTGAAGTCAATCAAATACTCATAGCTTACTATAATGAACCAAAAGAGAGAAAGACACGTCCTCTCTCCTGGTAATAGCACTCAAGTTCATAGTTACTTATACACACACTCACCCACACAAATAGCGAAGCCTTCACAAAAAGAGACATTGTACATCATATTTCAATTTATGGATGACACTTAATTGAAATACAATTATAGCATAATGATTAGGAGAATGGACTCTGGAGTCAGACTGTCTGAATTCAAATTCCAGCCCCACCCTTGCTAACTCTGTAAATTTCAGCCTATTCTTTGACTTTTTTACACCTCAGATGCCTCACCTATAAAATGAGATTTAACGTTACATAGACCATAGTTAATTCTTTGATGTAGATATAATGGGGTAATACATGTAATGCTCTTAGTCCTGGCTCATGAGAACTCCTCCATTGATGGTAGCTATAACTGCTGTTTTATTAGACTCACTTCTAGCATTATTTGTGGAAGATCCAGTTTTCACTTCAGTATGTGCTTTGATTTCTCTAAGAATTATACCAAGGCAAAATCCCCCAAGAATTATGCCAAGTAGCTTTGTATAGGGAGAGGCAACTGATCTCACTTCATTCTCTTGAGTATCACTTAACTCTTGAGTCATTAATTCATTAATTGAACAGCTGGTGGATACCTACTATGTTCCAGGCACTGTGCTTAGTGCTAGGGGTTCAGGAAATAATAAAGACATGGTCCCTGGTGTCATGGAAGTCTCATCCTACCAAACATTTACAAAATTCCCTAGTACATATCAGCACGTCTGTTTCTTGGAGTCATGCCATGCTCTCTTTAAACCCTGGATAAGTTTGTACAAAATTTCTCTGTGTTCCCAGGGCAAACAGGAGGTGCAATGGAGTTAAGAAAAACATTTGCTGAGGAAGAACATAAAAGAATTAAAGGCAGAAAGTACAAGCAGTGTCCAGCTAGATATCTTCTCAAGGAGCAGGTGTTATATTAAGGAAACCATCCAGGTCTTGGTCTCCAAAATACCAACTTGTTTCTTAGAGATCACTGATCCTTGGCTCCCTCTAGACCTCTGACCTCCATGAGGCCAACCACTGACTCTTTTGCCCTGCTGTAACTTAGATGCAAAATACTTTTCCTCCTATGAATGTAAAATCTTTTCCTAACTTGTTTTCCCCAGGATGAATCTTCTACAGTCAGGGAGCAGTGTTGCCAGACATCCTTTGAATCCCAATGACCTCCCCACCTAGGTTGTCAGTCCCATACCTTCTCAAACCAACTGCTATGCTAGACTTCTCCATTCCAACAGGGATGTATCCAACCCACTGACAGGCTCAAGCTGGTGCTGCCCAACAGAAATATAATGTGAGCCACATATGAATTTTAAAATTTCTAGTTGCCACATTAAAAAGGTAAAAAGACACATGTAAAAATTAATTTTAATATTTTTAAAATTTTTAATAAAGTGTGTTTTATTTAAATCAGTATAACAAAATTTTTACCACTTCAATATGCAATCAAATATAAAGTATTATTGAGATATTTTGCATGATTTTTTTTCAAACTGAATCTGAAATCCAGTTTGTATGTTATGGTTACAGCATATCTCAATTCAGACTAGCCACATTTCAAGTGCTCAGTAGCCACATATGACCAATGACTACCATGTTGGACAGACCCAGGAAATCCAAGACCTTCACTACACAGCAGTGCTAACATACACATTGCAAGAATTCTCCCACCCACCATCGCAGGAGGGTCATTCTCTCATAACCTCTTACTTCCTTTCTCCCATGTACCCTTCCAATACTAATAAATCAACTCCTTGTCCAAGTATCATACCCGAAAGATGTTTCCCACCATGCCTTCAGGAACCTTCCATCCATATAACTCTGCCTCAATCCAACCCTCCCTATTGTAAGTCACAGTTTCACATTTCTATAGCAATGCTTTAATACATCATCCTCAGCAAACATCATTAAGAATCTTACTGTACATAGTTCTGGGCTGAATATGGATTACATAAGTGACACTGGGATATTCTCCTTGTACTTTAGACCGGATTGTGTCTGTAAACACAACTGCAGCTTTGCTTGCGTCTTTGCTGATGGTTTTATTCTGTTAAATGCAATTTTTGTGCAGTTAGAAAACTAATTTGAAAGGTGAAAAGAACAAACACACAGGGTTGTTGTGTTACTTGATTGTATTGATTGGTCTCTAAGTCCAAAATAACCAAGCCAGTCCTATGAACAGATAAAAATTAACGCAACTACTAAGAGATTCTCCTGGGACCTGAACTCTGGCACACACTTTTACAGAGCTAATTTTCATTTTCCTTTTCTTTCATTTTATTTTTCTATGAGATAAAACAAATTCAATGGTCAAACAAGATTATATACCAGTATGTGAAAAATAGTTTAACTTTCCCACTCAAGCTTCACTGCTTCTGAAAAGCCTCTTCTTACTTACCCAGCAGTGGGGCAGGTGCCCCTAATCTGTGTGCCTATAGATTTCTTCCAAATCTCCTGCCAAAAGAGTGTAATGGCTTTTATAAAAGTGCAGGCTCTGGAGCTAGACTCCTGAGTTCAATTCCTGGCTCTTCCATTAATTAGCTATATGGCCTCAGGCCACAGTTTAACTTCTCTGTCTCATTTTCCCCCTTAATAGTGCCTGTTCTTAGAGCTGTTATGTTCATTGAATGAGTTAACGTGCAATAAGCAGATAGCTGCTCTTTAAAAGCATAATTGTTGTCTGGCAAGTAGTAAATGCTGGCTAATACTAGTTCATAATTGTATTTTGGATTTTGTTCTCTTGATGAGCAGTCCTCTTCAAATATAATTAACCCAAAACATTAATGATTTCCAAACGAAATAAGTTCCTCTACTGCCTTTCCTATTTCTATCAATGCTCTGATCATCCTCCCTTTTAAACCTGCTCAGAACTTTGGGGTGTCTTTGATCCCTCTCAGTGTTCATCCATGTCCAGTTTGTCATTATGTCTATTGATGTTTTGCCTTCGTAATTGCTCCAGGAGAAGTCAACAGGTAGATCACAGGATCCAGAGTCCAATGAGCTACTCTAGCTCTGAAATTTATGAGCTGACTGGTGTGGGATAATTCTTCAGTCTTTGATCTTCAATCTCCTCTGACATACAGAGATTATTTTAATGCCTATTTCATATTTTAATTATCACATCCCCAAATATATGTCAAAGGTGTTTCTCAAACACATGAACCATACACACATTGGAAGTTGCTCTTTGCATCTCTCAGGCTCCTTGGACTCAGGGCTTGAAACATGTCGCATTGCAGAACATTTTCTCTCATTCTTCTCCTCAGAATCCTAGAGTCTCAGTACTTGAAATGACCTTAGAAATTATCTATTATAATTTACTTTTCCAATGCAATTTTTTCCTCCAAAAATCACCTGAAAATTGATTTCTCCAGTCCCTGACTAGGAACTCATTCTACATTAGCCCTGTCATTGCCAAGAGTTCTTTCCCTAACTGTACTACATCAGTGAGTTGATCCGTGCTTCTTCAGGACATGCTACCACTACCAACCAGTTGGCTGACTGCTGTCATATGAACATATCAGAAAACCAGCCCTATGTGTGAAGAAAATAGCACCTGCGTGGGGTCCTGCCAGCCACGGGGTACAGCTCGCTCAGCTTGTGTGCAATCCCAGGAAGACCCAGCTGAATGAATGCCAAGCTGAGTGAACAGTGGTGAAATGGCTGGTCTATTAGACTACAATGTTTTTAGTGCCCAATAATGGTATTTGTTCTTCAAATTTTATGAAAATATTTTAAGAAATGTAGCCAAGCTGAATGAGTCTCAGGAACTTTGATGAATTGTTTCTACTGCCTAGAAAACATTAAAATACAGAATTTTCTTCCACCCAAGTCTCATTAAACTCTTAGACATTTTTCTGCTTTTCCTAGTAACCTATCAAGATATTTGGGGTGTGTGTGTGTACTTGATAATCAGCTGTGATGGGAGGGGAAATGCTGGAAGAATGTCTGACAGTTTAATGAGAGTTTGTGACATCTGTTTCCCAAGGCCCCACCCCATAATGGTAGGAGCTCATTAATTTCTGGTGGCTCTGCACCTTCAAAACCTCCACCTCAGACCCGAGCTGGGCAGAGTCCTGAGGTGACTAATTTGTCTATGGTATCCCTGAGGTTTTGAGTATTTCATTCCTGGTTGATTTGTGCTGCTCAAATTCTCAAGTCCTCATGGCAGGACCATGTCCCTTGACCATGCATTACCCTCTGGGAAAGGTGGGAACTCCTGGTGTTCCAACCAGGCGTCCATGACACCATTTGCCAGGCATCCTGGTTTCCAAGCTAAAGGAGGGGAGCCAACATGCTGGAATTTCCAGCACAGTTTTGTTTTATTCTTTCTTGGTCTTCCATGATGACTCTATTATTGCACCTGGCACAGGCTGTCAATGGAGCTTCTTATGGTGCCATCCAGACCCTCTGTTTTCTGGGAAGTTTCTAGAGATTCTCACAGTATTTGCTTTGGGTTGAAGTTTCAAATTATAACTTCAGGTGGGGAGTTTCTCTACTCTTTGGTACTGGAGGTGGGGTGGGAGCAGGGTGACTGTTGATGGACCTCGTGATGATGGAAAACCAGAATGAACAGAGGACAATAGGAAGAGGGATGACTTTGTTGGGGTCCCTGACAGACGTCGAAACAGGTGCTTAATTACATGTTATGTCTTTCAGTGCCTTTGCATCCTCGACAGGCAAGCATTATCACCCTCATTCTATGAACGAGAGGAATAAGCTTAAAGAAGTTAACGGACTTGCCTACGTGGCAGAGCTGTGATCTGGAAGTAGGTCTGGGGAATTCCCTGGCCTGCTTTTCCACCCATCCTGTTGAACTCAGGCTGGCAATTGTTTTCCTTCCCTGGGCAAAGGCCCTTGGCTTCCTGGAGGGCTGCACCAGCACCTTCAGGCTCTGCCCCCTCCTCCTAATGCACATATATCTGCAACAGCAACAAGGAGGAACTGCCCCACGCTGTGTCTCACCAAATCCCCACTGGCACAGGGACATTCCCATGCCTTTGTTCTCGAGATGGGTGGGGAGGCAGGGAAGGTGGCAGCAGCCCCAGGACTGAGTGGGTGCTTGGTTTGCTCAATATCAGACTCCTCACCTAGAAGGTTTACCAGTCTTCTTTGTCATCAATTCTTTAGCAGGTTCGTTTTGAGATAATGAACAGATAAAC
Organism: Phoca vitulina; assembly: GCF_004348235.1. NCBI lineage: Eukaryota > Metazoa > Chordata > Mammalia > Carnivora > Phocidae > Phoca > Phoca vitulina. Next base: position 21,517,311 of record NW_022589721.1, on the reverse strand, counting down.
AATAGCGACAAAGTGTACTGGGTACAATCTCAGTTTTTTCACCTGTTAAATAAAGACTTTAATGCCTACATCAAGGGTGTAGTGAGGCCTCTGTGAAACACTGTGTGCAGCACATAGGAGGAGACCAAGTAATGGTATGTATACATGTATGTACTATTTTTATTGAAATTATATTTAAAATGATACGCTTACTATGTATCAGGCATTGTTTTCAGTACTTTATAGATACCGTTTAATCTCTCACAACACCATGAGGATGGTACTTGTATTACCATCATTTCATGGTTGAGGAAACAACATAGATGCTGATGATTTGAAATAAAGAAATAAAAATAGTGATCTGTGGGTGCCTGGGTGGCTCAGTTGGTGAAGTGTCCGACCCTTGATTTCGGCCCAGGTCCTGATCTCAGGGTTGTGAGATCGAGCCCCAGGTTGGGCTCTGTGCTGAGTGTGCAGCCTGCTGCAGATTCTCCCTCTCCCTCTGCCCCTCCTCCCACTTGCGTGCTCTCTGTCTCTAATAAATAAATAAAATCTTTAAAAATAGTAATCTGCTATTATTAACTATGTATATGAGTAATTCTTAATAATGCCATCTCATAAATGGTAAAGTGCCCTCCTGTAGCCCGAACATGACCTACACAGAAAGTGGGCAAATTCTACCTAGTCCCTCATGTAAGACTCTCTCCTGTAACTTTGTGTGAATCTTACAAGATGACCTTTCCCACTATTGTACATCAGTAAATACTAGAAACTTCTTTCTTCTAGCTAACCGAAACCCGTTGTCCTTGCACTTCCTCCCAGCACTCCTGAATTCACCTTCTGGAGCTGCATTACCTCAGGTGAATTGCTTTTCCACTTGATGCCACTTAAAATATTTTAAGATTGTGATCCCACCTCCCTAAGTCTCCTTGGCTCCAGACCAAATGCTCTCAGTCCCCTCAGCTGTTCCTTGTGCAACGTGGTTATTGGGCTACTCAACATTCTGGCCAGAGGCAGTCCAGGTAGCTAGGGCCCTCCTCGTCTGAGATGAGCAGGGCCAGAGTAACAACCTGGATGGGCAGTGCCGGCAGAGAGGAGGAAGAGGGGCATGTTGCTGTCCAGCTGTCTGAGACTGGGAAAAGGTGGGACCTTTCTTTTTCTTTTTCTTTTTCTAGGCTTTACATCGGGATTACCAGTTGGTTTGTTGAGATGTGATGTGAGATAACCAACTATGTGAAGCCCCTGCCTATGGTATTCATTGATTACATACATTTATATATTCTACGATAATAGAATAAAGAGTATTCCAGGGGCGCCTGGGTGGCTCAGTTGGTTAAGCGACTGCCTTCGGCTCAGGTCATGATCCTGGAGTCCCGGGATCGAGTCCCACATCGGGCTCCCGGCTCGGCAGGAAGCCTGCTTCTCCCTTTCCCACTCCCCCTGCTTGTGTTCCCTCTCTCGCTGTCTGTCTCTCTCTGTCAAATAAATAAATAAAATCTTTAAAAAAAAAAAAAAAGAATAGAGTATTCCAGAAATAGTCTAATGAGCCAATACCACGTGGCACTGAGAATACAGACTGAGAAGACAGAATCTGTAATGTCATGGGACATAAATTTCCTTATGGTCAAGTGAGAATAACTTGTATTATATCAAGTGTCCTTGATGTGCAGTGGTCATTCTATTATTGTAATTATTGGTTCTATATATTCTATAAGTTTGTGATTCTCATTTTGAAATTGGACACCAAAGTTTGTTTTTCCTCACTTCATAGAACCTAGGCTCTGGGAAGAGACCACTTGTATTGTATCTCAGACAACTGACTAGATGCTTTGGGATGACTTCCTTCAACCACATTTACACATTGAGGATAATAACAGTACATTCCCATTAGGTCCAAGGGAGCATTAAATAAGAAAATATGTGCAAAGTGTTTTGATCAGTGCCCGGTATATCGTAAACATGAAATAGGTGAAGTGTTCGCCATTGCTTGGTTATTATTACTGTTACTGTTAGTATTATTATTATGTTGGCTAATGATTTCAGTCTGTGGATCCACTGTATGTTTGTGTTTTAGTCCATGAGATGCTTCTCATTTGGTAGGACATTGCTTTGTTCCTGATCTCAATAAACTTACAATCTAATGGAGGAAATAGACATATAAATAACATATTTTAATACTGTGTTTTAAGTATAATAACAGTATATGTGCAAAAGTTAAAGGGGAGGGACCAAAGAGAGGGCTACCTAACTGGCAGGATGATCAGAATTGTCTAACTGTAGAATAATGCCCAATCTGTGTCTTAAGAGATAAATTAGAGTTAGCTGAGCTAGGCTTTTTTGATCCAATAAATAAATAAATCACATAATGATGTAAATATTTCCAAACGCATATTTTCAAAATGCTCTCCATAGCATAATTTTCTCTTGAGAGCAGTTCTCTTACTGTGAAATGTCACTTTTATCTTGCAGGGACAGATTGAGTGGGTTTATTTTTACAAATACATCTGCTGGCTACTGACAGTCACTTCTCATTACAGAGAAGGTCAGCAAATTTGGAACATTGGCCTTTTTTGTAAAAGAGAAATGCATATGTCTCTTTATTGTTGTGCAGCCCCTTTAAAAAGTTTGCCATGAGATCATTTCCACAATAAAATCTGTGGTACAAAAATGTATTTTCTCATGAAAAATACTGCAAAAACTTTGCTTAGAAAAGTTTAGAGATATTGTCTGCATTAATTGAATTATATATAGCATTTTTAATGCTTTCTACTTCAACTTTGATGCAATAGCTTGTCTATGACTTATGCAGTAAAAAACTTTTAGATGTGGTGCTGTCTGCAAACGTAACACAGTATTTTCCCCTTTACCACTACCACTACTACTTCTACTTCTCCTCCGCCTCCCCCTCCTCCTTCTTCTCCTTCTTCTTCTTGTAAATATGTCTCTCTCATTCTCTCTCTCTCTTTTTTATTAGTTTCAGAGGTAGAATTTAGTGATTCATCAGTTGCATGTAACACCCAATGCTCATTACATCAAGTGCCCTCTTTAATGCCCATCACCTCGTTACCCCATCCCCCCCACCCAACTCCCCTCCAGCAACCCTCAGTTTGTTTCCTAGAGTTCAGCATTTCCAAGAATGGTTATATTTATAAATTTCTTTGATAAAGCATTGTGTTTATTAAGTCAGCTACCATGTGTGAGGGTCTCTTTGCTTTCCAGAATCACACAAAATATTTTTTCATATGCTTTAATATTAACTGAGAATCTAGGAAATTCTTATAAACAGAAACATATTAGAAACATTTGTACTTCCATTCCACCATAGAGCATACATTCTGTTGTGTAATTGCTTGAATGTCAATTTCTTTAAATATTTAGCAATGCTCTCTATTTATAGCATCATAGTATTTGTTGACAGAGGAATTCATTTGGCTTGTTACCATGTTGTTTTCCAACTGTCAGCCTTTCACTGTACCAGGATATAGCCACAATGATATATGACTTTTTATCTTTTAGAAATCAATTAAGACGGGCGCCTGGGTGGCTCCGTCAGTTCAGTATCCAACTTTTGGTTTTGGCTCAGGTCATGACCTCAGGGTCGTGGGATCGAGCCCTGTGTTGGGCTCCGTGCTTAGCCAGGAGTTTGCTTGAGGATTCTCTCTTTCTCCCTCTCCCTTTGCCCCTCTCCCACCTCTTCTCTCTCTCTCTTAAAAAAAAAATCAATTAAGAAAACTTAAACATAGCTTCTAAATTAACATTAAGTTTACTGAAATTTCATGAAATATTTGATTGAGTAATGCATCATTTTAAACATTCCTGAGGGGGAAAAACTGTTAACATTTGTCCTCATATTCTTCATGCTTGCTTGAAAGCTTTGCTCATTGTGATAGCTCTGTCCTGTTGTGCACTAATCTCTCAAGGCACAGATACACTTGAGGTGAGATTCCTAGTTAATGTTAGTAGGTGTGATCCATATTTCAAATAGACTTCTTCGTAATGTCAGCATTTGGGGATAGCTTCCTGTCAGGTCTGATTAGATCATCCTTGCTTTTTTTTTTTTTTTTTTTCCCTTCAAGATTTAGATAATAAAAGCCTTGTAGCCAGATTATGGGAGATGCCAACTCTGCTATTTTCTTGTTGTTGTTCAGTACTTGCATTACAGGTGTTTTTCAGTTTCTTTACGGGAAGAGTTTTAAGCTACTCAGCCACCTTGTGAGGGGTAGTTTAATTAAAACTCGATAATATCATCTCTTAATCCCCAGAGCAGAGCCTGGAGAGCTGCAGTGAGCTGGCAGCATGTCAGCTGGAAGGCTGGCCTGGGGACATGGGGATGAGAGGAAGGGGACTGTCATTTATTGAGCATAGCATTCCCTTCCCAACTGGGAATGTCCCTCATGCAAAATATAATTACATAAGAATTTACATCTGTATAATTTTTGACAATGACAAAAATTTTGGTTCCAGTAAACACAAATTTTGCGACGTCTATTATAGATAGAGGGGGCAAGTGGAGCAAATAGAGATAAAGCAATGGCAATGCAGTAAATAAAAAAAAAATTTTTTTTTGGAAGCTTTTAAGAAAGGCAATGAAGATGAGGAAAAATAGAACTTAATTTTAGAACTGCAGTAATTTTAGAATTGGACTAGGTATACGCTATTAGGGGCAAGTCCCAGGGTGGGCAGGAGGGGTGTGTGTGTGTGTGTGTGTGTGTGTGTGTGTGTGTGTGTGTGTGTGTTTGTGTGTGTATGTGTCGGGACTATTAGGGATAGTTAGCACTCTTGGAGTTATTAGGTCCAATATGCAGAGATTGGAGGACTAGCCTGAGGGAATAACAAGCCAGCATGCGACCTAGTATAGACATTATCTCAATCAAACTGAGGACATATTTGAAACAGAAAAGAAGTTATTTCCTGAAGAGTTTCTAGTAAGAAGGAATTTTAAATGCCCATGAATAGTGAAGGATTTACTAGTGCACATTTAAAATGTGTAAGATGTTAGCATTGTCTTATTTATATCTTATTATCCTATATTAGTAAATTAAATATTTACTCATAAGGAGTTTTATGGATTTATCAGCAACCTCAGTTCTTCATTCCACCTTCCTTAGGTTCCTGAAATTCAATTACTGCACTCCTTGCCAATTCACCTACTTTGTAGGTTTTCAGGATCTAACTCCTGCATTTTGAAAGACATAGTTTTCATCAGAAATATCACTAAGCACTCTATCTGTGCTCTTTTATTTAATCCTCATATCCATTTGGAGCCTAGACAAATGCTGATCACTGCAGTAAACAGGTTCTCCACACGTGTGTTGTACTGTTCAAGGATTATCTCTCAACCTGTTACAGAAAAGAGATCTGAGGTCCAGAGAATCTGGAGAGATACTAATTGAACTAGAAAATAATCTGTATTTATTTCCTATTACTGCTGTAACAAACTGCCACAAATTTAGTGGTTTAAAACAACATAATGTTATTATCTCATAGTTCTGGATGTCAGAAGTCCAAAATGGGTCTCACCGGGCTAACATCAAGGAGTTGGCTGCCTTCCTTATGGAGGTGATGGCGGACAGTCTGTCACCCCGCCTTTTGCTGCTTCTCAGGCTGTTTGCATTCCTTAGCTTGTGACCCTTCCCCATCTGCAAAGCCAGCTATCACACCACCCCTATCACTGGAGATTAAGATGGAGGTGTCTTTGGGGGCCATGATTCTACCCACCACAGAAACCCAGATTTGTCTGAAGGTAGTTTCTAAGAAATTTCTAGTTTACATTTATTTATCCACTCAATAATTTTTTCATTCACACCTGCTATTTGCAAGACTATGTTCTAAGCTCTGAGGATATAATGTGGAATAAGATAGTCACAACCTCTGGAACTCAAATATCCCTTAGGCTAGCTGCTGGGCATTTGTCCACCTCTTCCAAGACATTAATCCATTAAAATTCATTAAGTCTGTTAAATGGGCACATCACACTGGGTAGAAAGGGGAGGAAAGAAATACAAATTAAAATCTGTAGTCTTGAGGATTGTTCAATCTAGATGAGAAGATGAAAGGCTTACAAAAGAAGATAAAAGTAAACAGAGGAAAAGGATGTAATGCATTTGCCTTGAGAAATAACTCTCTTTGTATGAAAAAAATTGTTGAAAGTGATTGGAGTAGAAGAGATATATTCTGAGGTTGTTGAAGTCAGCAAGCAAAAAGGCTCAGAGAGGTAGAAAGTCACTCTGCGTGAATGAGAGGAAAGGATTGACTAGTTTGCTCCTAAAAGGAAAGTGCAAACAGATAGAGGGAAAGTGTAATGAATTTGTCTCTGATACAGGATGGCTCTGGGACTGGTATCAGGGATGTGCCTACATTTGGGCACAGGAGACCCTAGTTATGGAGAGAATGAAAGATGAAAAAATTTGACATCATAAAGGCAAAAGGAAGACTACTTTGAATGTAGTCGGTTCCTTCAAAGATGGTAAAATGTATCCACTGGCAGACATCTGAATGAGTGAAAAATCTATTCTTCAGTGTAATTAGAGTTAAAACTAATTTTAATTATCAGCATTTACAAAGCCTGGTCTAGAGCAATGCATGCCACAATCATGCTACTAGTCTCCTTTTAGCAACCAAGTGGGATATATCAACTTAAAAGTCCTTATATGGCTAATGGAGAAATATGATAAAATCCCCAAGGGGAGGGAGTAGAACAGTCAGGATGAAACCTTCCAGCTCTGTAGACTCAATTCACAGTAAGCTCAGCTAAGCCATTTCCTATTAAATGCAGGCATATTGCCATGTGGGGCTCAGAACTGGCTTCTGACTGCAGACAGGAATGTTTGCTCATTTCTCTCCTTGATGATTTGGGAACTCCCAGATGTTGATGAAGGGCTTGACAACCAACATCCAGGTGGAAAGTTAAAACAGCTTTATCAAACCAGCTGTTGAGAGTACATGACGCCACACATCCAGATGTTGGGAGGCATCTGGTATTTGGGGGGAAGCTTTCTCCCTCTATCCAGATATCTGAGAAAGATCTATCTAACAGTGGGATATCTGTCTACCACAGGAGATCGTGCACTTGGCATCTGGCTTGCAGGCAGGTGATGAGCAGTGAAAGAATGTGTGACTTTGGTCTTTGTGGGAGAGGCTCTTGATAACTGACACCGTTCTGCAGCAAACAGTGAGGCTCACGTCCGGGTTTATGCACACAGTACCTCTGGAGGGAAAGCCTTCCAATCTGATGTTATACCGATCCAAACTGTCCTTATGATTTAGCATTTCCTCAATTCCAGGAAGCTACTCTACTCCAGCCTTTCCCTACTAGTTTCTCTTTTCTGAACTTTCCCTAGCACCCACTTCCATGCTTGATTTTATACTATCACATATCATTTATTGATATCTTCCAGGTACTTCCTTAGCACTTCCTGCTATATACAGTTTTCATTAACTCATACTTTCCACATAGAAATGTCTTGAATTGTGGGTTTCTGACATTGTATTTGGAAGGCATTGTAAGCTGTTACCCAACCACATTGGTTAATACCACAGTATTTTCATATCAGGCTAGGCTAAAAAGATACAAGATGTCTTACCCGGGCCAAGGGGTGAGGTGTATGAGTGACATTCTCCTAACCCTTTTGCTTACCATTATTTCTTACAGGGAAGTTTGCTTCGGTTCACTTGGGTTTTTTTACACATACAGTTCCAATTGCATGTGCAACTTCTATGTTAGTCTTAGTTCTCATCAGTAGTTTTTTTTTTTTTTTTTTAGAGATTTTATTTATTATTTGAGAGACAGACAGCATGTGAGAGAGAAAGGGAGCCCAAGAAAGAGAGTGGGGAGGGGTGGGTGGGGGGGAACATGGGAAGAGCAGAGGGAGAGGGAGAAGCAAGCTCCCTGCTCAGGACCCTGGGATCATAACCTGAGCCAAAAGCAGAGGCTCAACCAACAGCCACCCAGGTGCCCCTCTCATCACCAACTTTATCTTTAATTTCTATCTTAGTCTATTTCTCTAAGTTGCTTTAAAGGTATTGGAAAGTCTTCCCTTCTACTTTTTATCACTTACCGCCCTGGTTCTTAAACCCTCCTGAGCACTGACTTGTTAAACTACAAATCCCCAACCCTTGTCTTAGAGTGCCCAGGAACCGGCAATTTGTTACAATCCAAATGATTGTAATAAGGTGGTGTGAGGAAAAACACCATCCTATGGCCTGGCATCTAGCCCTCTCTGGACTATAGCAGGAACTCAGTACTTACTGTTCCCTGCTTTATCTTTCCATCACCAATTAAAAGATAATTCTCAAGCAAGATAAAATCAGGACACTCCAACTGACATAAATATGAATAGGTGTTAAAGATTTTTATTTAACTCATTAATGAGGAAACTGGTGAAGGGTTATGAGTTCAAGGGAGAATCCCCCAAAAGACCTATTTATAGATCAGGAATATAGAAATTAGTGGGCAAATGGAGGTAAACTGGCCTTTTCCACAGAGGAGAAGGGAAGTTGTTTAAACCTCCACAGGACAGAATTTACATGGCTATAGACAAGAATTACATGCATTATTATTAGTTTACAGAGCTGTAAATGGCTCAAAGACAATGAAAGACCAGAAGCATATAATCTAGAAGGGTGTGATTTAAACAATGTGCAGTTGGATCTGTACCTCTGAAACAAATAATACATTATATGTTAAAAAAAAATAAAAAAGAAGAAGAAGATAGCAGAAGGGAAAGAATGAAGGGGGGGAAATCGGAGGGGGAGATGAACCATGAGAGATGATGGACTCGGAAAAACAAACTGAGGGTTCTAGAGGGGAGGGGGGTGGGAGGATGGGTTGGCCGGGTGGTGGGTATTAAAGAGGGTACGTTCTGCATGGAGCGCTGGGTGTTATACGCAAATAATGAATCATGGAACACTACATCAAAAACTAATGATGTAATGTATGGTGATTAACATAACATAATAAAAAAAATAAACAATGTGCAGTTTTCCACTGAAGCACGGCATTTTCCTACTCATGCTGGAGAGGAACCTAAAAAGAAAGAACTTGAATGGAAAGACGGAGAGGCCAGAGAAATCAGAATATGAAGGAAAGGCAAACAATCCCATGGGGTTAGAACTCAGGGGTAGGAGGTCAGTGGTGCAGCAAAGAGGTGGTATAGAGGAGGGAAGGGAATCGGAAATGCACGGGTAAGACGAGAGGGTAATCATGCAAGGAAAATGCAATGTGTGGTCCTGGACCAACTAGGATGGGGCAGTTTTGTGCCTTTGATAGCTTTGGCTCAGAGAAAAGCCAGCTCACCTCTCCACTTCCCCAGTAATACCATTCCATTCTGGTCCTGGTCACCAGAGGGTTGTGACTTTCCTTTTTTGAAAGTCTGTGGTTTCAGTTATCTCTGTTTAGAAATCTCACCCAGAGGACACAGGTGGTAGTAAGAGCTTAGCTTTTGAGGGGCATAGTTTAGGTCATCAAGTCCCTATTTGACATTTCAGTCATATTCTTGCTTTTAAGGTCCTGAGTGTATCTGTATCTTAGTACAGCCAAAGAATTATAAAGTCATCTCATGTCCCCTCTGTGGGCACAGGACATTGCAGAAATAAAGCTGATGGAAATAGTCACATGGTTTGACCAAATGGCATCATCAGCCTCTTCAATCTGCCACATCCCTAATGTCATCCAGCTTGGAAGGGCAGCTGCCAAGTTAGAAGAGGGTGGACATTCCATGAAACAGGTGCCTTCTTTTTCCAGGACCCAAGTGAGAGCCTAAGATACTTTCCATACTGTCAGAAAGCACATCATTAGAAAACATGCTTAAATTGCTTAACAGGGACATTTGGGCTCAGTTCCCAAATCCATTTTTAGTTTGGATTCATCTTCAGAAATTGTGACAATATTTGGAGAGACCCCCAAAGGGAGTGGTCAGAAAATTAAAAGAAAAACATCTCATTAGAGGGAACAAGTTATTTTTGTGTAATGAAAATTTGACCAGTTCAAACACTTAGTGGATATTCATTTCAGTTAGGATAAAATCTAAAGTCTTTGACACAACTTATGGAAGCCTTCTGTGTGTGCTACGCTTTCACCTGTTGGAACTCTCCACTCGCACTTCCCATTTCCCCCACCCACACACCCTAACCCCAAAACATATTGTGTCCTCTGTTTGATACACAATCCCTGTCCCTTTATGGACCTTATTGACTCCTACTTAGCTTCATCTGAGATACCCTTCTCACCAGGAAGCATTCCCTGCCTCCTCCAATTTGGGTTAGGTGCCATTCTGTGTTCTTGTATCACCCTGCATTTCTTTAATCAAAGTATTTATCACCCCTTTTGATATGTGCCTCTCTCATCAAACTGTAAACATGGAGCAACAGGTTGAGATTTGTAGCTATTTTGTTCATCATACTTTCAATTCTGGCAAAGTACCTGCAACATCATAGGAACTCAGAATATTTGCAGAATGAAGGACCAGTTGAGTAAGAGAACAAATAAATAGATGAATTAATGAATTACTGAGTGAATTAATGAATTAAATGAATGAATAAATATACAGGGAATTGGATAGTTTTTTTTTAAGGTAAATAGTGAAAAAGAACAAATAATTATCTCAAGTCTGGGAAAAATTATCTTATAAAGGAGTCAGTAGGTTTTTGCTCCAGATGGCACCGATAATGCCCAAAGCTAAAAGATGCCTGGAGTTTCAACTCAAAGACTTTTTTTCTTTTCTTTTCTTTTCATTTCTTTTCTTTTTTCTTTTCTTTCCTTTTTCTTTTCTTTTCTTTTTTTTTCTTTCTTTCTTTCCTTTCTTTTTCTTTCTTTCTCTCTTTCTTTTTCTTCCTTCCTTCCTTCCTTCCTTCTTAGAGAGAGAGAGAGAGAGAGTGCAGGGTGGGGGGCAGAGGGAGAGGAAGAGAGAGAATCTCAAGTAGACTCCCTGCTGAGCATGGAGCCTGACATGGGGCTTGATCTCAAGACCCTCAAATCATGACCTGAGCTGAAATCTAGAGACAGACACTTAACCAACTGAGCCACCCAGGTGCCCCATCTTAAAGAATTTTTCTAAAAACAGAAGCCTAACTATGGAGCAAATCACCTCACACGTAGATAACCATGCAGAAGAAAGGATGCTGAGTGGGTGGGATGTTGTATGGGGATAATCAGGAACTGAGGATGGGGAATTGGGGGTGGATGGGATCTGCTATATAGAGGAAACGAGGAGATAGCTTATTTATCTATCATTCATTCATTCACTCAGTAAACATTTACTGAGCACCATGTTCCAGGTGCTATGGTAGACACCGGGGATCTAAAGTTGGGTAAGTTTTACTCTCCGGGGCCCTGATGCCAAAGCACACAGTCTAGTGGAAAAGAAAGACACTTAGCCAGGAGTGTTTAGAACTGCTGTGACACAGGTATGTACAGAATAGTATGGAGGCCAGAGAGAGGCAACCCTAACACACCTGGTGGGGAGAAGGAAGCAGGAAAATACCAGGGAGGCATCCTACAAGAGGGGCCAACTGAACTAATCCTGCAAATGTAATAATGTGGCAGCCTGAGCCTGACATACTAGCAGAGGCAGTGAGCGTAGAAGGAGGAAGGAGGTGAAGAGGGGAGAGAATTTCAGATGGAGAGGAAAGCTTATAAAAACAGTTTAGTCTTACTAGAGTGCAAAGGTCAAGGCCAGAAATGCTGCAACATCACTTAAATTCTCAATTCTCAGAAAAGCTGATGTGAGTCAGACAGAAGCCCCAACACACAAAGAGTTGACTTGCTTTTTCAGGGTCTGGGTCTTCAGGGTTCAGTGTGTGAAAGCCTTAGGGAAAAGTTCTCGTCCAGAATGGTTCCCCTGGGGCCACCATGAGCTTTATGGCTTCAGCCCCATGCCCCTACTCTGGGGCCATGTAACTGAAGATGGGACTTCTAGTGCCACTTGTGAAAATAAATGTTTTTGGAAAAAGGCCAAGATGGACCCATACTGGCATTCACACCCTGCCACAACCTGGCAGATGGGTGAATGCCTGCAGAGCAGAGCTGCTTCTTGATGTCACTGTTTGATGAGAGGTAGTGGATCAGTGAAGGGCAGTCTTCAAGGTAAGCCTGATAGGAATGAAAACTTAACAAATTATTAAAGCAGTGACTCTTCCAAAGTGAGATCTGATAGAAGCTAATGCTGTACCAGCATGAGTGACAGGTCCAGATGTACGTGCTTTCCACACACCAGCCACCTGTGAGGTAAATACCATCATCCCTATTCTACAGATGAGGAAGCTGAAGCCTAAGGCATGCAGCTGGTACATGGCAAGAAGCTATTACTTGGATCCAGGCAGTCTTGCTTAAGAGTGTAGCTTCCTGAAGGAGAAGAAATGAAATCTCACAGAAAAAGATGCCATCTTGGACACAATGAGCAAACTGGATTGGGACTGCAGAGGAGAGTCCTCCTCAACAAACTTGAGGAAACCAGCCTTTCCTTATGCCACTTCTTCTCTCACACCCCATGCTGCTACCTCCACAGCCTTCTGGCAGATTCTGGAACATGCCAGGCTCTTTCTTGCTTAGTGCCATAGTTCTTGTTCTTCCTGCTTGGAATATTGTTCCTGAGCAATATGTGGCTCCTTCTCATCTTTTGAATGTTGCATGAAATGTCACCTTCTCAGAAAGGAGTTCCCTTCCCTCCTGGTGGGAGTGCCCTCTCAAGCTTGACTCTATCACTTCACCATTTTCATTCCTTTGGCTAGCACATTTTGTCATCTATATTTACTTTTTAATGTAACAGTTTGTTATGGACTGTATGTTTGTGTCCCTCCCCTCCCGATTCATATAGTGAAACCCTAACCCCCAATGTAATGAAATTTAAATGTGGGGCTTTGTGGAGGTAGTTAGGCTTAAATAAGGTCATGAGGGTGGGGACCCTATGATGGGATTAGTGTCTTTATACAAAGAGAAGAGACCAGAGCTCACTCTTTGTCTCTCTCCACAATGTAAGAACACAGAGAAAAGGTAGCTGACTGAAAGCCAGGAAGAGGACCTTTTCCAAGAACTGAAACAGCCACCACCTTGATCTTGGACTTTTCTGCCTTCAGAATCATGAGAATTAAAGTTCTATTGGTTGAGCCACCCACTTCTAGTATTTTGTTATGGTAGCCTGAGATGACTAATACAAAATTTATCTGTACATTGCTCCTCTATATTATAAACTCCCCAAGGCAGGGACCAAGAATTCCTAAAAGGAATATTTCCCAGCTCTATTTTACCACTATTTCTCCTGTACCTAGGAAGGAAGAATGGCCAGCCCCTGGGGAGTTTCCTTGCCTTAAGGGTGTCCATTAAAAGATCCAATTAGTTATCTACCCAACTTCTCAAATAGCACAAATTTTGTAATGTTTAAATTTTAAAATATCTGTTAACTCAGGGAGGAAAGATTAAATAATCTCTCTGGGACTTCAGATATCTCTTCCCCAAGTTTTCAAATATTATGTCATCCACTCCCAGACCTTCTCAACTTCAACACATCTTACCTTCACTGAACTTCAGCCACCCTTATGGTGGCTTAATTTTGCCCTTGTTATCATCCAGAATTTTCTTAGAATTCTTAAATAGTAGCATCATAGTTATTTGCTTCTGCTTCCAACCATTATAGGTCTCTGAAACCCTGACTCATTCAACCCTTGTCTTCTCTCCTCTTAGAAATTGCAGGGTCTTGTAAGTTCTCCCTGTAGGTCAGAGTTCTTCAAATCTCAGATTTGAATCTAAACTTTCAATCAAATTTGGATCCATGATTAATTATCTAAATCAATCATGGTTAGTTAACCATGGCCCATGGAACAAATGTGGCCTGCACCTTTTCTTGTAAATGAAGTTTTATTGGCACAAAGACAGGCTCATCTGTTTATATCTATGGTTGCCTTCATGTTATAATGCAGAGTTGAGGAGTTGCAGAAGAGTCTGTATGGCCCAAGAAGCCTAAAATATTCACTATCTACCCTTTATAAAAAAAAAAAAAAAAAAAAGAAAAAATTACCAGCCTCTGATCTAAATCAGTGACCCCCAAAGTGAACAGTGAAAGATGATCCCTTGGTATCAAGGAAAATTTTTTTTTTTTTTTTAAAGATTTTATTTATTTATTTGACAGAGAGAGACAGCGAGAACAGGAACACAAGCAGGGGGAGTGGGAGAGGGAGAAGCAGGCTTCCCGCCGAGCAGGGAGCCCGATATGGGGCTCGATCCCAGGACCCTGGGATCATGACCTGAGCCGAAGGCAGACGCTTAACGACTGAGCCACCCAGGCGCCCTCAAGGAAAATTTTAGAAATTCTATTTCTAGTTATTGCTATCTAAAAGGAAAAGAAAGAAATGAATTGAGTTTTATTTATATCTAATGACACATAGGCACTGATGCTCTCAGTTCACCTGGGAGACAATCATCTGCCACAGAAAATAGAGAAGATACTCTGAGAAAGAAAATGTCCACAATTTGAAGAGGTTTCCAGAGGCATCCTCATTCAATCAGTCATTCTCAGCATACTGTAACATTATATAGTTTACACGTGCCTGGTTAGGCTGGTTTAGATAACTTATTATCTAGCAATACCTTAATTAAACATCAAAACAGACAAGTATCCTTCGAATATTCCTACAGAGATTGAAGATTATACTAATAATGCAAAGAATGGGCAAATAAGAACTTGGAAGGGCACAAGGGCTTCATCAGCCATATTATAAGGTATATAAAAAAAATGGTATAATCACATATGACATGAAGTCAGTAAAAAAGAGCTCTAAATTATCAGGAAGACTGTTTGATATGTGAAATTGTATCTACTATCATTAATGTTGAAATCTGACCTACATGTTTTTTGTGTCTTCAGCAAGGATAGCATGAAGCCATTACTATAAACAAACCATTACTATAAACATTTAAACTTCAGTATCCACAACATGAAAAGTTCTATAATTTAGGGGCGATTTTTAAGTCGTTCAATATTTGATCAAATACTTTACAAATTTTACTTCACTTTGTGATAAATGGCAAAATCACTGTAGCAAGACACTTAGGCTACTCTCTTCCTTGGCCCTTTTCTCTCTCATTTCAAGTGTACCTAACCTGTAATTCCCCATGTTTCCCACTGACCCTTTAGATGGGGTCTTGCAAACTCACAGGTACTGACCGAATCTGGCACTACTGGTCTTGCAATGGGAGACCAGTAGGGTCAGTGGCATTGAATATTCTCCTTCCACCAGGGGAAACTGAAAGCAATCTTCTGCCCCTGGCCAGTCCAGTCCGGCACAATTTATTTCACCAGTAAGTTCTCTGGTTGTACCTTGGTAGGAAGATGTTGGACATGTTGAGTCTGGAGAAGGTCAGCAAAAGATAGGGTTCTGTTCCCTGACTGTGTGCACCTCACACACACTCATGTGAGACCATGGTGGAGGCAGGAAGGAAAAGTGAATAACTACCAAACTCAACCTGACTCATTTCAATGCACATGCACATTAATAACAATACTTCAGCTCAGAAAAGGAGAACTATGGGACAAATGCTAAACCAGACAGGGCACAAGAACAATAGGCTTAAATGGGATTGTGTTAGGCAAACTAGGATATATGCTCACGTGCTCTTCAAATTTCCACGAATAGAAATGCAGAGATAGCTCAAACCAACTTGTTTGGGTCTTGGATAGAAGAAGCTGAATGTAAAAACTATTTATTATAATGAGATTTTGAGACTTCCTTGAGCAATTTTACCCAAGAATGGTTGATTTCAACTAAATGTTAGGTATCAAGAACAAAATATTTTGAATATTACTTCTTACTATGTTGAGAATGACTGATAGACAACATTCCTCCTAGAGTCAGCTTTTCTCTAGAACTTTAGTTCAATTTTTTTTTTGAAGTTGTTGTAACTTCAGGATAAGTTAGAGGAAGTCTTAATTCAGTCCCTGAAACCATTTTACTTTAGGCAAGACCTATGTTTTCCAAAATAAAACAACCGCACCAAACCCCAAAATATCTGCATCTTCTACTGTGCTAGCAGCAATGAAAAGAAACAGTTTTCTGTTTTCAGCTCCTCTACTTGCCAGACTCAGGCTTGCTGGTATCTGCATTCTCTGAGATTATTCTGTCAATTCTTTGCGCTTATGGAGTTGTCCCTCTGGGAGATGCTTCTCCATTTAGTTGACATGAGGGCATGACATCCTGATTTCTTGCTTTTGCCCTTCCTGATCCTTCTTCTTGACTCTTCCTTTTGTGTCATGGAGATTAACACAGGATGAAGGTGAAACATCCAGAGAACTTCAAGTAACAAGGACTCCAGCTCATATGAATCAAGTCATACACATAACATGTTGCTGTCATGAACAGGGGCAATCCTTCCACCACAGAGAAGCCACCAACCAGTTTATGCAGCAGATTATCTGGTGGCAGTTTAGATCATACTGGGAAATTGCTCAGTCAACAGAAGTAATGAGAAGAGGAGAAATAACATTTTGGACCCGCTCACCAATACTTGGCTCTGCATCACCTCATTTCATCCTCAAAATTTGCAGGAAGAGTGAATATTATTAGCCGAATTTCGTACATGATGAAACTCAGCCTTGGGACCCATACTGTGAGAAGGAACAGGGATTCCATTCTTCCAAGAAGACCCTTGGAAAATCTCCTATTTTATGGGGTGGGAACTCATTAACATCCACGTGTGAAAATTATTCCTTCTCATGGCAAGCAACTGCATTGTGACCATTTTGAATTTTACCTGAGCCTTGCGCTCCTGGAAAAGAGCAACGATTAAGAACCATCTCACTTCCCATGTTTTGGGGTTCTGGGAAATGGCTTACTGCAAAGAATCACCCCTCTGCAGATGAGTTACATGAGGTTCACAAATGCCCTCATTGTTTGTCTATGACAAGACCAGACATATACTTTCCACCTCCCCTTCAGTGCTTCACAATGATTAAAGTATTTGTGCCCACAGAACATTTGGGACAAAATGCCCCCTTAACCTGACAATGATCAAGTTTTGGTCCCCTTAGACTCCTGAAGTTTGATGTATTCTCAGTCTGAGCCAGCAGACAGCCCTGCCTCCGTGGCTCTTCCTAGGAATAGGCTCCCCTCAGAGCAAAATGTTCCCTAATCTACTCTAGTCAGACCACCTCAACCTGTCCATCTCACTTCCACACGGGGTTCTTTCTGGTCTTGTTCCCTACTCTGTATAAAAGAAAAGTCCTTTTCTGCCTGAGGGTGTGAAGTGCCTGAAATCTACTGTTACACGGTTGTCCATTTCGCAATAGTCCTTTTCTCCCTCTTGTGACAATCCTTTCAAATAAAAGTCTCTACATACCTAAGTCTGGATTTGTTTTTGTTTTAAATAGATTTTATTTTTTTAGAGAAGTTTTAGGATCACGGCAAAATTCAGCAGAAAGTATGGAGTTCCCTGGTGCCCCCTGTTCCCATACATGCACAACCTCCCCATTATCAACATCCCCCACCTGAGTGGCACATTTATTACCATCAGTGAACTGACACAGACACATTATTATTATCCAAAGTCCACAGTTTACATCAGGGTTCGCTCTTGGTGTTATACATCCTATGGGTTTTGACAAATGCGTAATCACATATATCCATCACTGTAGTATCATCCAGAGTAGTTTCACTGTCCTAAAAATCCTTTGGGCTCTACCTATTCATCCCTCCCTCCTCCCTAACTCCTGGCAACCACTGGTTATTTTACTGTCTCCATAGTTTTGCTTTTCCTTCCAGAACATCATATTGTTGGACTCATACAGTATGCAGCCATTTCAGATGGGTTTCTTTCACTTAGTAATATACTGGATTTGCTTTGCTTTTTAATTTGGCAATTGGTAACTGAGAACGCTGATCCTGAGTCACATATTCTAAGACATGCACTTTATATTCCAAAAAGATACATTATGCATCTTGCAACAAGGAAAGGGAACAAGAAGCATTTGCAAAGGTCCTATGAAACCTCTCTTTAGATAGAAATTGTGCTTACCTGCTGTTTAATGCTTTTGTAAGAGATTGGGGAAGGAGCTCCCCCTTTGTGTGTCAAATGAAAGAAGATCGTTCTGATTGGAAGTTGCTTCATGGCCAGCATTTCTGCCCCAGGGGAGGTAATAAAAGGGTTGATTGGATGCAGTCACCAGGTTATGCACAAAGTCCTTGGCTGTGGGCAGAAGTGGGTTCCTTGTGGGGCTAATGAGGCATAAGTTTCAGGGCCTCTCATATTGTATTCACAATTTTGCATTCTTTTCTTAAGAGGGTCCTGCAAATGTATAAGCTTCATACCCCCCTAAAACTTGGGTCCACCCCTGACTAGAGGTTATGGCAAACTCCCCTTTGCCTGTCTCTTCATCCTAGTGAGACCTGCCAGCTTGTGGTCCAGGACTTCTGAGACAATCAAAATAAGCCTGTGTCAGCACTTAAGATAGGACAGCTATGAATGTTGTGAAGCACCATCTTTACAACAGGGAATAACGAGACAGAATAAAACTCACAGGGAGTCCTAAATCTTCTATATCATCACATTTAGAAGCATCAAAGTAAGACCCTACCCCAGGAAGTACTCACATCTATTTCATATAGCTCCAAATTGATTCTAGCCTAGGGTCTCTCTTCTAAGGTAACTGTGCTAGGTTTAAAATTATTACAGCCATAGATAATCCAATCAAATTAGGAAGAGACCTGTTACTGTACCTCATGTAGATACAAAGTACAGTTAAATTTAAGAATAAAATCAGAGTGGATAGAATGCCTTTGGATTCTGATGTGTAACCAAATCACCAGCATTATTCTGAGAAAATAACATAGAGTCAGCACAGTTTGCAAAGCATGTTGCCACAGAGTGACCCATCCTCCAACCTCCCCACCCCCACCCCGACACTCTTCCCGGAATTCCTCTGGTGCCTGTAATCCAAGGAGCCATGCAGGCAAGCCCGATAGTAATAGTTAACATTTACTGATACTGATAATGCTCTAGACACTATGACTGATGCTTTTTATATATTAGCTCATTCAGTCTGTTGAGGTTGCAGGAAGGGTGCAATAAATACATCCTTGTCTCCCAGTTCAGAACCAAATGAGAAATAAAACTCAAGAAGGAGCCTTATATTTTTTTGTTTGCTTTAATGTCAGTTTTATTACCTATAAGGATGACTTGAGGACATGGCTTTAGCCCTCTAGCCATGATGGGATTCCTCACTACTTCACCCCTGTACTCACTAGACTTGTTCCTTCCGGCACTGGCTCAGCTGGTCAATTGAGCCTTCCCCACAGGGGTTGCACCTGGGCACCCGTACACTGTGTGGCTTAGGAGAAGGACTGGTCTCCTTGGAGAAAGACAGGGTTGGGGGATGAGCTGTCTAATTTCTTCTTCCATATTTACTCAATCAGAGAAGCCACCCCTTACTGAGAGTGAAAGCATGGAGACAGTCAGATGGAAGCCAGGAGTAAAACTTTAGCAGAACTCCCTCTATATGGAAACGAGGAGGCCAAGAGAATAGAAATCTCTCCAATCAAAATCCTTTAAATAAAACCAAGAGGTAAAAAAATATTAAGTGCTCCAATTTAAACACAAATATAACAGACTAACTGAGAATTTAAGTCCTTCACCAAGGATGGCTTTTGCAAATGGCAGAGGCACCCAGGCCTGTGGGACCCCAGAGATCAGGCTCCTATGCTCACTAGATGGTACATCAGGAGTACATTCATGATGTACAGAATGCTGCCAACCCTTATTAGCTCTTTTCACTCTGCTGCGCATCCCTGGTGAAGACTGTTATGTTGGAGTAGATCCTGAACATTGGATTCACCCACCTGTGGCTGGGAGTCCTAGCTCCACACTCCCTGTGTGTTAGCAAGCTGTTCCTAGTTCTTGATTTCTTTACCTGAAAATCTGGAGAGGTAATGCTTACTTCACTGGGTTGTTGTAAAAACCAAATGAGACGATGAGTATTACACCTGTGGCACATAATAGTGTGCCACTCGAAAGGTAATAATGATTTTCCCTTTCCCTGCTATTTTATAGGCAGACAGATGTCATTGTTCCCTTTTACAGATGCGTAAACTGAGACTGGGAAAGATTGAGTAATGTACTCATAGTACGTACATCTGGGCTGACAAGTTAGAATTTTTTAGACTATGTCCTTTTTGTTTTTCTGTTCAGTCAAATAAATGCTAGGATGTATCCACATATATGGAACTAGATTTAAATGTTGAAAGACCCTAGAAAAATAAGGATTGCCTGTTTTTGAGGAAATTCAGTTAAGAAGAGCCAAACCAAAAAGCTCATTTGGATCCTAGAAGCTCTCCTTGCCAAACCACAACAGCAGGAATGTTAGAAGTGGCTGAGGCCTGGGAGCCTCTCTCGACCAAGCCCCATGCTTTCCAAATGAGACCCAGAAGCTCCAGCAGAGAGGAGATGGGCCTCACCCCAGATTTGGCAGGGATGAAGTTGGAACTAAAACACAGTATCATCTGGCATTTTCCCAGACTTCTGGGAGGCCTTTTCCTCCTTTAGGTACATTTTTGTTTGGGATTCCCTTTGCTCATTCATGGCCTATGTGGTCATAGAATGGCCCCTTGCATGAAACTATGTGTCTTCCTTAGAGTCACGGACTCTGAAACCTTTACCTCTGGTTTCTCTGATTCAGTCCAAGGTGCTTCAAGTCCTTTCTGCCTCCCTCCACCCTTTCCCTCAATGCTCCTGTGTCTTGGAATAGATGGAGTTTATCAAGATTAGATCAGCATGAACACTTTTTCTCCAAAATTCAACGGTGAGGCTGAAATCTTCTTTCCCTCGACCAGAGTCCCCTCTCCACCTCTGTCATCAGAGATATCTTTATGGGTTCTAATAATTTCTGAGATGGTAATAATAATGAGACGATAATTTTATGCTAATTTTGCTGCAAAAACAGACCAGATGTCTCTACTGCACTAAATGCCTCTTAATACTCTGTTTAGCTCTGTGTTCCTATCATCGTCAAAAATATTCACTGCAAAACTGTCCCCATGGACCATTCTGTCACCATCAAGCAGTATCTAAAGAAAATAGATTAATCAGAAACCTGCAGTTATAGGCTTCTCCAGGCAGTGCACATTGATAGCTCATAGGAGAGGAGAAAAAAAATCTGTCAGAGAAACTCTAAGATGTCATCTCTCTGGATAAAGAACTTATTTTTTTCAACTCATTAATTTAGAATCTAATTTCTTGGAAATGTGTAGGTTCAATTCAAGTACTTTGGGGGGAAATAGTATCCACTATCAGATATTTGAAGAAGAGATACAAAGACAGGGAAATGTGACTTATAGTACAGTTTACTTGCTTTAGTGGAAAGTAACATAGGTTCGGGGGTAAAATAAACCTGAAAGTAACTTCCGAGTCAAAAACTGTATAAACCTAGGCAAGTCTCAATTTAATTAGCCCTAAAAAGTTTATTAATAGCTTATGCCCTCTGAGCCACTGAGGAATAGACATAGCATATACATATGTATCTAGCATATAAAAAGCCCTGCACATAGTAGGCCCTGAAATAATTTTAGTTTCTCTTCTCTTTGGAAGGTCCAAACTTAATAGTGGGTTGAAGGTGCTGCCATGAGTCTACCATGTAACTATTATCTCCCAGTTTTCCTTTAATAAAGCTATGGAGTGGAATCTTATGTTTAGGGAATAATTCTTTTGAAGTTCAAATTTTTCTTTCCTTTTTTTTTAAGATTTTATTTATTTATTTGAGAGAGAGTGAGAGAGAGAACATGCACAGAGGGAGATGGAGAGGGAGAAGCAGACTTCCCGTTGAGCAGGGAGCCTGACGTGGGGCTCGATCCCAGGACCCTGAGATCATGACCTAAGCTGAAGGCAAATGCTTAGCTGACTGAGCCACCCAGATGCCCCTAAAGTACAAATTTTTCATTTCTGTTCTAGATTACTCTCCTTGGGTCTTTAGCTTACTTTGTACCAAGTTGGGTTTTTTTTCCCCAAGTATTTAAAAAATATTAATATGTTTGATTCCCATAGCAGCTTTAGAAAGTAGTATTTTTACTAGGCTCATTTTTTTAAAATGAGGAAGCTGTAGTACAAAAGGAATGTGACCAAAGTCATGAAGTTAGTAAGTGGTGTGTCAGAATTTGAATTCAGGAGGGAAACTTTGCTCTCAAACACTTCGCTGCTTTAATTAGAATTTCACTACAGGAAAACTGAAAAGTTTTTTCCACTCATAAATTTTCATCTACTTCTCTCCTATAATTTAGCTATCTACCATACGTCCACCTATTCAACTAATTTTCGATTTACCTGTCCATAGAAATCATTTCTATTTTTCTTTTTTAGTATCTATTTTTATTATTGTAACAACCTCCATTCAGGAAACTTTAAGTTGATTCTATGAGTAGCAACTGTATTGAGTAGGTGGGATTAAGCCTACAGATTCTGACCTCTGGCCATGTTACCTATGAGCTGTGTGTTCTTAGAAAGCTTCCCAAACTTGTTGTACTTCAGTTTCCGCATCTTGAAAGTAAGGATAATGCTACCATCTATAGCAACAGAAGATTTTAAAGATTAATGACTTAAAGCATTTAGAACTGTGCCAGACACATGGTCATTGTCAGCAAAAAAAAAGAGCTCTTTATTATTAGGTATATCTATGTTATTATCTCTCATTAATTTTACTGCCTTATTTTTATACAGAAATATTCAACTTACTAATTCTTTTTCATATGTTGAATGATTTTCAACTTTTAAGTAAAAATGTAAGGTAAATATACCTGTTTTTCAGAACAAGTTATCAAAATATATTATGGGTTGAATTCTGTCCCCTGAAATTGATATGTTGGAGTCCTAAGCCCCACTATCTAAGAATGGAACTTTATTTGGACATAGGGTCTTTATAGAGGTAATCAAGTTCAAATGAGGTCATTAAGGTGAGACCTAATACATATCACTGGTATCCTTATAAAAAGGGGAAATTTGGGAAAATATATGTAGAGAAAAGACATTGAGAGGAAACACATGGGGAAGATGGCCATTTCTAAGTCAAGGAGAAAGGCCTGAAACAAGTCCTTCCTGAACAGCCCACAGAAGGAACTAACCCTGTTAATGTCAGCACGATGGCAGACTAGGAGGTTCCCAGCCCATACCCCCCCACAGAAACAAACATTTGATAGTATCCATAAACAAAACTGCCTTAGTGGGAGCTTTGGAATCTAGGTGGATAACCTAGAAGAAATGGATTAATTTCTAGTAACATATAACCTGTCAAGACTGAATCATGAAGAAATAGAAAATCTTAAAAGACCAATAATGAGTAATGAGGTTGAATCACTAATCAAAAACCTCCCAATAAAGAAAAGACCAAGATCAGATGGCTTCACTGGCAAATCATACTAAATATTTATTTTTTTTTTAAAGATTTATTTATTTATTTTAGAGACAGAGTGTGTAAGTAAGGGGAAGGGGCAGATGAAGAAGAGGAGGGTGAGGGAGAGAATCCCAAGCAGACCCCCTGCTGAGTGTGGAGTCCAACATGAGACCTGATCTCATGACCCTGAGATCATGACCTAAGCCAAAATCAAGAGTTGGACACTCAACCAACTGAGCCACCCAGGCACCCTGAATTTATACCAAACTTTTAAAGAAGAATTAATGTCAATCTTTCTCAGTTCCTTCCAAAATGTCAAAGAGGAGACATTTCCAAACTCATTTTATGAGGCCAGCATTTCCTGGATCCCAAAACCAGATAAGGACACCACAAATAAAGAAAATTATGGGCCAATATCCCTAATGAATATACATGTAAAAATACTCAACAAAATACTAGCAAATCAAATTCAACAGTACATTAAATAATGTAGATAGTAGACAATACACCATCAAGTGGCACTTATCCCTGGGATGCAAGAATGGTTTGACATATGCAAATCAATAAATGTGATATACCACATTAACAGAATGAAAGGTAAAAATTATATATAATCATCTCAACAGATAAAGAAAAAATCATTTGACAAAATTCAACACCTCTTCATGATAAAACTCTCAACAAATTAGGTATAGAAGGAAGAAATTTACCTCAACATGAGAGGCCATATATGACAATCCCACAGCTAACATTATACTCAATGGTAAAAGACTGAAAGATTTTCCTCTGTGGTCAGGAACAAGATAAGGATACCCACTCCTGCTGCTGTTCAACATAGTACTGGAAGTCACAGCCAGAGCAATTAGGCAAGACAAATAAATAAGAGGCATCCAAGTTAGAAAGCAAGAAGTAAACTCTTTATTGGCAGATGACATGATCCTATACATAGAAAACTCTAAAGACTCCACTAAAAACTGTTAAAACTGATAAATGAATTCAGTAAAGTTGCAGAATACAAAATTAACATACAAAAATTAGTTGTGCTTCTATACACTAACAACAAACTATCTGAAAAAGAAATTAAGAAAACAATCCCATTTACAATGGCACCAGAAAGAATAAAATACTTAGGAATAAACTGGAACAAGGAAGTAAAAGAACTGTACACTGAAGACTACAAAACATTGATGAAAAATTAAAAAAGATATGAATAAATTGAAATATATCCCATGTTCATGAATTGGAAGAATTATGTTGTTAAAATGTCCAAAATTACCCACAGATTCAATGTAACTCATATCAAAATTCCAATGGCATCTTCACAGAAATAGAAAAAAAAAAACCTATCCTAAAATTCATGTGAACACAAAAGATATTGAACAGAAAAAGTGATCTTCAGCAAGGCAAACATAGCTGTAGGCACCACACTTCCTGATTTCAAACTATAGTTCAAAGCTACAGTAATCAATATAGTATATTACTGGAATAAAAACAGATACATAGACCAATAGAACAGAATAGAAATCCGAAATAAATCTATGCATTTGCAGTCAACTTATCCCTAACAAGGGTGCCACAAACACTTAACAGGGAAAGGAGAGTCTCTTCAATGAATACTGTTGAGAAAACTGGATATCTAAGTGCAGAAGAATGAAATTGGATCCTTACCTCACATCATATACAGAAATAAACTCAAAATGTACCAAAGAATTAAACATAAGAGCTGAAACTATGAAACTACTAGAAGAAAATATAGGGAAAAATCTTCCTGACATTGGTCTGGGCAAGAATTTTTTGGATATGACCCCAAAAGCACAGGCTCTAAAAGCAAAAATAAACAAGTGGGATGGCATCAAACTAAAAAGCTTCTACACAGTGAAGGAAACAATTAAAAGACTGAAGAGACAACCTAAGAATGGGAGAAAATATTTGAAAGCCATATATATGATAAGAATTAATATCCAAAACATATAAGGAACTCGACTCAGTAAGAGGAAAATAAACAGATTTTAAAAATGAGCAAAGACCCTGAATCCAGATTTCTCAAAAGAAGACATGCAAATGGCTAACAGGTATATGAAAAAGTCCTCAACATCACTAATCATCAAGGAAATGAAAATGGGAACTAGTTCGTCTCATGTCACAATGAGATATCTCCTCACACCTGTTAGGATGGCTGTTATTAAGAAGACAAGAGATCACAAACATCTGTACACCATTGGTGGGAATATAAATTGGTATAGCCATTATGTAAAACAGTCTCGAGGTTCCTCAAAAATTTTAAAATACAACTACAATATGATCCAGCCATCCCATTTCGAAACAAATCAAATTAGTATCTCAAAGAGATATCTGCACTCCACTTGTTATAGCATTATTCACAGTTGTCAAGATATAGAAACAACCTAAATATCCATTGACATATGAATGGAAAAAGAAAATGTGGTATATGTATACAATGGAATATTAGAGCCTTAAAAAACAAGGGAATTCTGTCACTTGCGACAACCTGGATGATCCTAGAGGACATTATGCTAAGTGAAATAACCCAGATACAGATCCACAAAAAACAAATGCTGCATGATCTCACTTATATGTGGAATCTAAACAAGTCAAACTCATAAAAGCAGAGAGTGGAATGGTTTCTAGGGGCTGGGGGATGGGGAAATGTAGAGATGTTTGTAAAAAAGGCTGGCTTCGAGGGTGATGCTTAGTTATGTAGTATGAACAAGTTCTGGAGATCTAATTTACAACACGGTGACTGTACTAATTATACTGTATTGTACACTTGAAATTTGCAAAGAGAGTAGATATTAAGTGTTCTCACCACACACATACACAAATGGTAACTAGGTGAGGTGATGGAAATGTTAATTAATTTGATTGTCGTAATCATTTCACAATGTATACATATATCAAAATATTGCATTGTATACCTTAAATATACACAATTGTTATTTGTCAATCATGTCTCAATAAAGCTGGAAAAAAATAAAATTACAGTTTTGAAAAAAAGAAAAACCAACTCTGCTGACACCTTGATTTTGAACTTCTGGCCTCCAGAATTTGAGACAATACATTTCTGTTGTTTAAGCCACCCACTTCATGGTGCTTTGCTATGACAAACTTAGTAAACTAATACAGAGTAGTAAAATGAATTGTCATACTGAATACACTAAGAACCAGGATAAAACCTACTTTTCTGGTTCTATCCTGTGTGCTTTTTCTGGTAACTTCGATGCTTTCTGTGATAAAACCTACTTTTCTGGTTCTATCCTGTGTGCTTTTTCTGATAACTTAGATGCTTTCTGTCTAACAATTCATTAACCCTCCTCTGCTTCCACCTTCCTAACTATCCATTTTTGAAGTTAGCAGGAGCTTCCTGGTCTGGAATGTTGCGCATAAGGCAAATACCTTAGCACAAGGTGAGAGTATGCTTTCTGCTTCCAGGATGCTTATACCTGTGCTGAGGATACTCTAACGTATTCTAAAGTGAGATGTGACATTATCACGTGCAAGTTAGTTCACAAGGAATAACAAATTCACACTACCCCTCAAACATGACCCTCTTAGGTTGTTCAGATATCACTGGAGCTGAGACCTCTCAGGACCTCCACCATGGCTCCAGTTCACCCAAGGAAGTATACATAAGGTAAAGGAGCCAACTGCCTCTCATATTCTCCTAGTTATCTCATGATTCAGGCCCCAAATGCTTTGTAAACTAAAATGCTATACAAATGTTAACATAGTGTTTTCATGTATGCAAATCCAGGCCTTGAAATTATAGAATACAGACAGACTTGGAAATGATTAATGGCAGACAAATGAGATTGTATAACTATGCAATCCATGAATAGAATCTTATAAAAAATGAACTGTTAGTCAGAAGATATTGCGTTTTGCCAAAATGCCATTCCTGTAAGGGCATCGTGTCCCATTATCAGCTCAGTGGCATCAATCATGTGGACACCATTGTCAAAGGTGTCATTAGAGGGACTCTAAGTTCTGATAAGCTAACCCAGTTCTGTTATGAAGCTTATTTTAAGCTGTCTTGGCTTTTTGTTTCATTCTGGATCTTGAGAGCTTTTCTTAGAAGAACAGTTTTTCACATGGTTCAGGACCTAAAAATCACTCCGTTGTACTATAAAATTCTCCAATATTCAGCATAGGTTCTCTTGTTCTAGAAGGACATGGGCATATCTATGAGTTTTAGGGTTTATTAGCTATAGCTCCAAACAAAAGAGGGTTAGTCTAGTTACTAGCATGTCATGACACTTGACTTAAGCTCAGAAGCCAGGATTCTCGAGTAGCTTCGGACCCATGGTCTGTGGTTTTAGGGAAACAGTATATGACCTAACTTCAGGAAACTTGGATTCTCACCCCAGCGTTGTCATTGTTTTGACATTATATAGTTCGGAGATTATTTATGTACTCTAAACTTTCCCCCCCTAAGAATTTAGTTCAATGAGTTTTGGCAAATATATATGTCCATGTAACCCATACACATGTAGTGGTGTAGAACGTTTCCATTACCCCAGATTGTCCTCTCCTGGCTCTTTCCTGTCAATCCCCCTGAATCCATAAAGGGATCGTCACTTTTCTCACCTCTGTCACCACAGACCACAGAGTTGGTTTTCTTATTGTAGAACTACATATAACATGCACTCTTTGCGTCTGGCTTCCCCCACTCGATGTAATACCTGTGAGACTGATCCATGTTATTGCATGACCAGCCAATTCCCCCCTTTATTGCTGAGCCAAAGTCCTTGTATAAATGGATGTATATGAACCATTCTTAATTAATAAAAGGAGTAATCTGAATTTGAGGCCTAGATCCACTGCAACTAGCTCTGTGATTTCGGGCAGGTATTTGACTCTACTGACTTGTTTTCCTTATCTGTATAACATGGAGAATAATCTCACTTCTCCCTCCCTGTTTAACAGTTTACAACGAGGATTACACACACTAAAGGTCTTTCCCTCACCACTATTACCACTCCAGTCCAGCGATCATCCTCTCCTGCCTGAACCTCACACAAATCAATGTGTAGAGTATTGTATAATTTCAGTGTGCAGTGCAGCATGTACACTTTCATGTGTGGCTTTTTTTCAACACAATGTCTGTGAGATTAATCTACATTAGCCTGCCAACTAATCTTCCAACTTCCGTCATTCTCCTCTTGGCAGCCAGGATGAACTTTTAAATGTAAATCAGAATACATCATTCCCTTCCTTAAAATTCTTCAAGGGCTCCCCTCTTCCCTTAGAACAAAATAGAAATTTTATCAGACCCTACCTGGACCTGCTTCCCCTTCCCCCACCCATCCTCACTTCTTGCCCCTCTCCCATCACTCAATGTACTTTGTTTCTTTGTCTCCAACATGCTCCATTCATTCCTACTATGGAACCTGAAGAATGCTTTTCCTTTCTATCACAAGTATGCTTGTTTCTTACATTTAGACCTCAGCTTAAATGTCCCCATCTCAGGGCACCTGGGTGGCTCAGTTGGTTAAGCATCTGCCTTTGGCTCAGGTCATGATCCTGGGGTCCTGGGATCGAGCCCCATGTCGTGTTGGGCTCCCTGCTCAGTGGGGAGTATGCTTCTCCCTCTCTTTCTGCTCCTGCCCCGCTTGTGCTCTCTTTCTGCTAAATAAATAAAAATAAAATCTTAAAAAATAAATGTCCCCATCTCAGAGAGGCCTTCTCTGACTTCTCTAACTCAGTGGAGAATCATGCTAGGCACACAGAAATTGCTCACTTATTATTTGTTAGATGAATGAATAAAGGGGAGTGGGAACATTTTGTATACTATAAAGCATAAAATGCATGTGGACATTTGTTAGTTTTTTTAAAATAACAAACATACATAATAAAATATATATTCATAAGTTAGACCATGTCTTTGTGACCACTACGAAAAAAGACTGGCATAGATCCTGCTTTCCAGAAGCTTCCACCTACAGTGTACCGTAAGAGATAGGGAGACTTGAAACTATCTAATGATCTGGAAATGATAACTGAAAAACACACTAGCCAAAGTTCCTGAGGGTTTATGTCTGGCATGTGAGAGGTTTCCTATGGGAGGGAAGACATGGGAAGTGTTGGAGTCTGTAAAAAGATCGGGTTTAGTTTCATGAGATAATGGGAGGGCAATGACAATGAAATTATTGTTGTTGATTTTTCCTTCTTACTTTTATAAATCAGAATGTTAGTGCATAAATTATCAGTAAATACAATTTAGGGTATCTTCTAAATAAACTCCATTTTCCTTCTCCTGAAATTAACAATGTTTTGCTCGGCTATTGACCATGCTGGTGGATACCCAAGGCATACTCAACACTCCTGCTGCAAACAGCTAGTTTTAAGTTCTCCTTTACCCCTTCCAGTCTCTTCAAGACAGAATTGCATTTGTCCCCAAGCCTGTATATTCATGTTGTATTTATTGTTTTATAAATTGATAAAGTATGAGTAGAAAAAAAAGAATTATTTTGATGAAAACTAAGTGGAGCCTTTTGGAAAGACTGGATAAGGGTGATTTGCCTTTTTTTTTTTTTTTTTTTTTTTCTGTTGAAATAGGTGTGGGCAATACAATCGTAGAAGATTTGGATAGGGTTGTAGAGATCTAGATATATTCTGCATTCAGATTGCTTTAGGTGTCTTCAAGTTCTCTCATAATTTAAGGAAACAGAAACTCAAATATTTGCTTTTAGGCAAGTTATTTCTATACAAAGAAAACTCTGGATCTACATCAAAAGATTAGCAAACAACAACTCTTCTGATTAATGAACTAACTAAAGGTTCTGACTCACATGAGAAAAAAAGTGCTTCCATGGAGCTGAATGCAGTCTGTTTTTCTGCTATTTTGGAAGTATAATCAGTCATCAGAATGGAGAAACTGAGACTCTCATTCAACTTTGTAATTCACCACTGCTGAATCCAGTGTTCATTTCTTAGTCTTCTTCGTATTTGAACTTAAGCTCTTGAAACAGTCAATTTTCTCCTCCTCCTTGAACTATTTTCTTCACTTTGTTCCCAGGAACCACTCCTTTTGTTCAGTTCCTACCTGGATGATTCCTCCAATTCAATCTATTTTTTTCCTGGTTCCTCCTCATCTTTTCTAACCCAGGGCTTAATTTTTAGACGTCACCTCTTCTCTAAGGCTGAGACCTTTGGTGGTCTTGTCTGGTCTCATGACTATAAATATTATCTATACACTGATAACTCCCACATTTATATCTCCAGCCTAGCCTACTCACAGGAACTCTGGATTTGTATATCCAGCTGCTCACTCACTGTCTCCATTCAGATATTTACTAGGCATTTCAAAGTTAGCATATTAGAAACCTCACTTCTCTTCCTCCTCCCCAAACTCCTTTACCATAGTCTCCATCTCAGTAACAACTCCATCCACCCAGTTATTCAGTCCAAAAAGCTTGGAGCTGTCTTTTATTTCACTCCTTTACAGACCAGTTTGATCTATTAATGATCTGATCGGCTCTACTTCAAAAGTAATGCCAAATTTAATCTCTTCTCACCACTTGCCCCTCATTCAATTCACCATCATCTTGAAACTGTACTTATGCAAAGCCCTCTAAGTCTCTCCCTTCTACGCTGGATCCCTTACCATCTATTCTTAAGAAAGCAGCTTGAGTATTAATAAAAAAAGACAATTAATAAAATATCTTCTTTTAAGATTGTTGTAGAGACTAAATATAAAGAAATTAGGAGAGTGTCTGCAGAGGGCAAGCCATAAATCTTCTCTAATGTTGTTGTTATAGGACATAGTTACACCAAGTTTTCCATTTCTCCCATGAATCTTAAATAGCAAATTTCTCCCCTGCATACATAAATATATTCATGTTTCCAAAAACATTTCCTTGAATGTGCATCCCTCCTCAGCCTCCTTATCCAACTCTGGCTCCTTTTAACAAACAAACTTATTTCAGCACTAATGTACTCTCCTGGTAATGCTTCCTCATCTTGCATTCTACATCTTTCTCTTCAACTCTTGGATGAGCTGTCTTTCACTATGTCCCTGATGCTATAACAAACAAATCCACCGAGTGTTCTCTGCTTTTGTGAGTATAGAGAATACTTTCCCTCAGTATCTCCTCCAGTGATTTCCCTGATACGACTCCTGATTCTTCTCTTACGCTGAGATAACTAATTTAATGCACATATCTTCAGATCTTAGTTGTTAGTGTTTGTGAGGATTTTGATTGCCAAGTGTGGCCCTCTTCTCTACGCCTACACTGAATCATAGTGATCAAGCCAATGGCCTTTAATACCACCTACTCCTCAAAGATTTCCAGTTCATATCTCTAGCTCAGATGTTTCCCTTAGCTTTAGAATGCCTGAATATGCTCCTCAAAATCAAAATGATCAAAACAAGGACATATAGCAGCATTGTTTGCAATAAAAAAAAATGGAAATAATCTAGGGGCATGAACAGAAGGGGGGATAAATTGTAGTATGGTCAGTCAATATACTGTTATACACCAGGAAAGAGGAATAAACAATAGCTACACAAATAAATTTGGATGAATCTCAAATAATAACAAGGTAGAGTGAAAGAATTATCACAGAATGCTATATGCTATATAAAAATTAAGCATTTTATTATACGAGAATATATCCACAAGTGGTAGAACTGTGAAGGGAAGGGAAGGGAATGATTCTGGATAGTGAGATGGGTTTGCAAAGAAGCATGCAGGTGGCATCAATGTTAGAAGTAACATTCTCTGTGTAGTGAGCTCACAAATATTCATTTCCTTATGATTCATAACTTGCTTATATATTTTATATATTCTTTTTATTTTTTACATAACAATTCTATAATAAAGCCAAAACCAGATTTATATTATCCCCAATGTAAGAGGCTTTCTCTTTCTTCCTTTCTCTTTTTCTTTCTTTCTTTCTTTCTTTTCTTTCTTTCTTTCTTTCTTTCTTTTTCTTTCTTTCTTTCCTCCTTTCCTCTCTTTCTTTCTTTTTCCTTCCTTCCTTCCTTTCTTTCTTTCTTTCTTTCCTCTCTCTCTTTCTTTCTTTCTTCCTTTCTTTCTTTCTTCTTTCTTTCTTCTGTTTCCTGTCTTAGTTTATGTCAACATCATTCACCTATTTCCTCCAGTTAGAAAATTTAACCACATTTTAAAATTTCTTTTTTGTCTGTCACATTCAGTTATAAAACCTGTTATCATGTCCCATCATCAATTTGATTTTACACAGACTTAAGCATCAAATCTACCTCTTTGTCTCTATTCCCAGGATAACTGTCATACTCAAGTTTAGGAACCCATCAAATGTGCTCCTTGTCTCCTGTAATTTACCTGAGGTCTTGCCCCCCAAACACAGATTTGATTATCATTTTTCTAGTTGGAATCTTAGCCAGCTTTCCAAATCTCACAGTCTGACCTGAGTTACCTGCACACCCCATCTCCTATGATTTGATAGCTATTTATTTCTCTAACTCCTAGACCCCATGATCTTCCATTCTTCAAAGTATGGACCCTCTACCTTTATGGACCCTCATACCTCATGCCTCTTCTTGGAGGGTCTTTTCCTTCCTCCTACATCTGCATAACATCTTCTTGTCATTTAAAGCTCAGAATAAATATAATCACTGGCTACCTATATACATTCATCATTCACCCTCCTGGTTCCCATTGCTCTCTGTGCATATTTGCATCATTGTACAAGTTTACTCAATTCTGATGGTTTTCTGCCTCCCTATCAGCTAGACCATTAGCTCCTTGAAGACAGACAGATTGTCTTATTTGTCTTATTCATCACAATGTGTGCTAATCTGGATGTATGGCATGATTACCTTCCGTTTTAAACATATATCCCAAGTTCAAGATTCTGTAACTCCAATTCACGGAGTTGATTGATGACACAGAATAAATGTTTACATCTTCTTAAGTGTTCTTTCAAAAACCTTAACTAACCTATTTATAGAAAGTAGTTATGCTATTTATGGTATTACTAGGACCACACTTAAAAATATTATGAAGGTTTATTCTTTATAAACAAAAGTATGCACACATTGGTGAAAAAGATTGTGGGGACAAGGAAAGAAACCAACACATATTGAGTGTCTATGTGGAAGGAACTAGGCAAGGCTCTTCTACACAATTTTATTTAATCCTCTCAACAACCCTTAATTGTGGATTTTACATTTTTTGTTAAATGGTGGTGATAATGAGACTCAGGACTCTTAACTATCTTGGCTCAGGTCACAGAGTGAGTTACTGTTTATAAGTCAGGTTAGTCTAGGTTCTGCTGTAGTAAAAAGCAAACCCCAAATATTGGTGTCTTAAAACAATGAACATTTCTTCTTAACTCGTTCTTTACAACCCATGCTGATTTAGCAATTCTCTGCTTATCACCATCACCCTGGAATCTAGGCTGACAGACCAGGCCTGTCTCAAATGTTGTGAGATACCACTGTTCAGGGGTACCTGGGTAGCTCAGTTGGTTAAGCATCTACCTTCGGCTCAGGTCATGATCCCAGGGTTCTGGGATCAAGGCCTGCATTGGGCTCCTTGCTCAGCAGGGAGTCTGCTTCTCCCTCTGCCTGCCCCTCCCCCTGCTTGTGCTCTACCGCTTTCTCTCTCTCACAAATAAAAAAATCTTAAAAAAAAAAAAAAAGATACCACTGTTCACATTTCATTGGCCAAAGCCCCACCTGGCCACACCTAACTCCAAGAGGCCAAAGAAGTATGATGCTAACATTTTTCCCAGAAGGAGGAAAGCAAGAATCATTTAGGAAACAATACTAATGACCATTCCAGGTATGAAACTAAAAATTAAAACCACATCTGGCTAATTTCTAAGTTTATCCCCCTTTCTAGCACAGCAACCATTTTAATTTTTTTCTCTATTTGTGATTAAATTACATTTTACAAAGAAACCTAATATATGGTCCTTGAGGAAGGAATATGGAATCTCTGCTCCAGTGATTCTCAAGTGTCAGTGTCCATCAGGATCACTTGCAAATTCTAGGACTCCACATCCAAAATTAGAATCTTCTAGGGGGAGGGGAAGGAGCTTGTATTCGGAACAAGCTCCCAAGTATATGGGTTGTTAGTGGGGAACCATATGTTAAAAGAACACTGCTCTAGGTCTAAGGTTTCAAACCCTCACCAACTTATTCTAAATTGTCTTGCTGCTTATTACATGTGTTTCCTTCCTGAGGATTCTTCAGTGCAAAGTATAACACATGCTTCTTATGAACACATGATCCTCTCAGATTCTCTTCTAAAGCAGAGTCACTGCCTCTCCTGAATTTCTTTGAGTACGGGAGAGGACAGAGCTTACTGAATAATTCATTTCATCCCTGGACTACTTAAAAGGGGCTCTGCTCAAGGCAGTAGAAACTTTCAGATGATTCATTTCAGAGCCACTGATCAAAAAGTACAGCTAATGTGAACAGGTAAGCTCAGGTGATTGATATCTTTCAAGGGACAAAATCCCTATCACTAGGAAAGAGGCTGAGTAATGAAACCAAGTACCAGACAGGCAGAGAAACCTTTCTCTCCCTTTAGGCTTTAAAATAAATTCAGTCGTAGTCCCCTGCAAGCCTCAGACTAGACGTTACCATGTCTAAATGGATTCTACAACGTTGGCATCATGTTTCTGGGTCTGAGCTGATAGTGCCTTGTGGTGTTGGTGAATGAGGCAGGCAAGGAATGAAACTGACAGGTCCAGGAAAACATCAAAAATCCCTCAGAAACACAGTGAAGGGGAAGAAAGTCAGCCCTCATCAGACAGGAAGGAGGCAATTCTCACAGAGCTCCTGCATGTATGTCCCTCTGAGGGAGTGTTTTGTTTCACTTGGCTCCCCGTGCCAATCAAAATGCCCCCTTGGCAGTGGATAAAATAAAATAAAGAAGGCAGAAATAAATGCCAAAACAAATTCATGCACAGAATGACCTTCCAAATGCTGCAAGGCCCAGCTAAGCTGTCCTCTACCAAAATGAACTGAAAGGGCAAAGGAAAAAAAATCTATAATTTAACTTCAGCTAGAAAAATCTTTAAAATGAGCTGAGGTACTAAAATATTTGCAATCTCTTCTTTCTGATGGTGACCTAACATTCAATGAATGCCTGATAATGTGCCAGGTATTTTATATACATTTTCTCCTATTAGATTATAATAGCATTGTGAGATGGATGTCATTGTCTCCAGTTCATATTTGAGGAAATAAGCCAGAGGTTAAGTAAATTGCCCAAGGTCACACTGGAAAGAAGTGAGTCTGAGATATTTATTTTGTTTTACTATAAAATTCGTCACATTTTTCCCACACAAAACGACCCCTCAGATGTGTATCAGAATAAGAAAACTCCACTCAATACTTTGAAAATGTCAATGTTCTTCTCTCCCCTTTGTTTGACGGCAAGAAAAGTGCCCCATCCAAATGGTCGGCTGGCTATGAAGTGGCTGAAGACAAATGTTGTAAAAGTGTACAGATACATGTTTTATACCTGCAGTTTAATTTAGGTATAAGAACCTTGGTCCACAAGGCCAGACTCTAGGACTAGTAATCTAGACCTGTGATCTTCAGAAATATTCAGGAGAACCTACACTTCCTTTCACTCTGCTTGGGTGCTTACCAGCAAGGACAATACAGCTGAGGGCCACTGGCCAAGGCATACAAGGAACTTTACATAATCCCAGTAGACAAAGCCATAGAGTCCAAGGGCAACTAGAAAAAGGAAAACCTCCTGTCACCAGACCTATTGCATCATGTCAGCCTTGGAGAAAGAACTCAATAGTTCTCTCATCATTCCAGCATGAGACTTGGGCAGAAATCCACCCAGAGAAGAGAGATTGCCCACATAGCCTTCCTTGGCCCCATAGGTTCAGATGGGACTAATCACCGTAGTACCAGCTACTGTAAGGTTGTAACTGACAACCCAGTAGTCCTCTCTCCACAAGATGCCTCATCCCCTCCATTGTGCTGCTTGATAAGGAAAGGTATGCATGTCCTCCAGCCCACTAAACAAGAATCAAACACAGAGCAAGGAGCTTGAAGAGTGAGCTAACTCAGAAGGCTCTAGCACTAATATAGGCTATTAGATAAAAAAATGAAAAGTACACAGGTTCAGGAGTCAGACACATCTGAGTTGTCATCTAAACTCGGCTACTAACTAGTTGAGTGACCTTGGACAAGCTACTTAACGTCTCTGAACTTCACAGGGTCACTGCGAAAAACAAACATAAGTTTTTGAAGAGAAGCAAAGGGAAGTAGAGTGGTCAAGAACACAGTCTTTGGAGTAAAATTGACTGGAGACCAGCTCCACAATTGAATATCCGTGTGATACTGTGCCGGGTAATGTAGTTTACTTCCTAAGCCTCAGTTCCCTCATCTTGGAAAATTGGGCTGATATATATACCTTGTGTTGGAGGTACACAGAGCAACACCAATGGAGCTTAAAAACAGCTCTAGTTGAAAAAGTAAGAAACAGCTATAACATTACACTCATACATTACACATTATGTAAGAACACATTCACACAAAACACACATATAAATACAATGGAATGGTTACCTGTGGGATGGGGAGAAATTGGAATGGGATTTGAGAATAAAAAGGAATAAATCAATTAATTAAATGAAAAAGGATCCTTGTATAGATAAGTAATAAAAACAGTGCCATATACATACTAAGTAGTGCAATTAACTCAGAGCTCTAAAACAGAGGTCTTTCACAAACCAACAGTAAAATTAGGGGTAATAGTTGGGGGGGTATCTCCTGGGGTTGGTGGGGGATTAAGTGTGGAAAAGCTTGGGAAGGGTTTAGTGGATTATCTGCCACTTGCCCCATGATGGTAATGGTTTTATTAAGATCCCTAATTGTGTAGCAACGCTCCTTCCTATCTTCCCACTAGGAAGCTTGGATGGTTTTCTGAGGGACATCCCCAGGTACTTTTTTTTGAGAAGCAGGTTATTGCCAAGAATATCTGCAAAATCCATTTTTCTACCTTTTCCACAATTCAGATTTACAAAAATGGAGTCTACCTTCCCAAATTCACCCTTCTTTTTGCAAAGGACACAAGTAAAAAACTCTCTGATATAACATAGAAGACTAGACTCTGGCCTGTAAAAATATGAAGCTGATATGAGCTAAAAGCGAATTAGGCTAAGTTGATCATTTCTCATCTTTGATATTCAAAATGACTTGGCCAGGTTACATTTATTTATGCGTCAGACTATTAAGGGGGCACAGTGGTCTTGTACCATCTAATCCTTTATTAAACCAAAATTAAAAATAATTTTTGAATTCCATTATTAATATCCTCCTTCTGTGAAAAGTATCTCCCTCAGCAGACCCTATTGACATTCAGTCTAGACACTGCTGGAGGAACTCACTTCATGAATATCAATAAATGTGTTGCATAGAAATGGGAGGATATAAAATTATTTCTGAGCATTTGACAGTTGCCAAATGTTAATATAATAATTAAAAGTGCAGACTGTTTAAATGCTAGGTAGGTGTTCCTCGTGCGGCAGTGCACATTGGTCAAATGAGGACAGCTTCTTTGTTAGAAGGCAGCTTAGGGAAGAAACAACCTCACCTTCAGCTCCTTCTGGCCTATACATTCAGTGACTCCTACAGAGAAAGAGAGGAAAGGGCTTCTTTTCAAAATGCCTTCGACAGCCCAAGTTATGCTCTTGATTTAGGAAAAAGAAATCCGAAAGTATATTTATATAATCTCTTGCCTTCATCTTCTTTCTCCCCCAACAGCAGACACATTTAAATACTAATGGATTAGTTAGAGGGCAAAAGAAGTCTGGTTGGCTGCGGTTCTCCCCTTCATTTCCACTATCTACCCTACCCCTCATCCAATGCCCCCTCCCACCCTGATACCCTTATTCAGTTGTTCTGGGTAGGAATCTGGGCTTCACTAATTTTTAAAAGTTCACCAGTTCTTCCTAATGTACAGTCAAGGCTGATACTTGATTAACTAAAGCAATGGTTTTCAAACTTGAGTGGATTTAAGGTTTGTCTGGCATGCTTGCAAAAAATAGAGATTTCTAGGATCCACCCCCTGGGGTTTTGGGTAGTTCTTAGGTAGGACATGGGAATCTGTGTTTTTAGCAAACACCCAGGGATTATGATTCAGGTAGTCCAAGGAATGCATATTAAGAAACCTGCACTGGTTGTATTTTTCATTTTCAGCTTATGTAAGTTCTTCACCTCAGCTGTTGAAGAAATGCAGATCAAAGGGCAGGACTACACTCTGTTGCCCTCAATCAAGATACTTTAAATGAAGCCAAGTATGCTGATAACATTTGCAGGAGCCACCCCAAAAGAATATGGGGAAAGAGATGTAGTATTTACCAAGCACTTACTATGCTCCAGGCATTTTACAAACACTCTCTAATCTAAGCCTCAAAGCATACAGGTAGAAAGAGGTTACGTATCTTTCCCTGGACCCTACTGCTGAAGAGGGCAAACTGGAGTTCCTCTTACGTTCTTTCTAAATCCAAGGACCCTGGGAATGGAGGGCAATGGGTCAGGGGTTGGGACATCTAAGTACCAGTCTCTAATTCTGACTCTTCCTCATTCCTGTATATTATGAGGCAAGCACCCAAACACCCTCAGTTTTTATATCAGCATCTGGCCAGGTTGGGGATGGGGCAGGGTGGGGTGGGGTGGGGAGATGGCATCTGCCTCTGCCTGCTTCAGTAAGATCATGTGCAGGTGAAGATGCATGAGGTTTGTGCACGTGAAAGCACTTGAGATTTGTTGGAGGAAAACCATTATGTAGATGAATAAGATTTAGTTTGTAAAAAGAAAAAAATACTAATATGGTTGGATACCCTATGCATTTGTTCATTTGTCCATGCATCCATTCATCAAACATGATTTCAACACTTAGTGTTTACAGAACCCAGAAGATTGGAAAGGTACTGGCTCTCCACAGACAAAATATTTTCAGTTTGGTGGCAAAAGGAGGAAGTGAAGTAGATGGAAGACAATGAAAAATAGAGAAGAAGGATTGAGGAAAGTAGGGGCAGGGAGAAGAGATAGAATGTGGGTTAAGGAGAGCTGGACAGGAAAAGAACACATTTATGGAAACATAAATGTTTTACACTTTACAAAATGCTTTAACATGTAGAGGAATCACCTTGAAGAATATTGTTAGAAGAGATTCCTGGACCCCCACCCCCAGAAATTCTGATTTAGTGGGTCTGGGCTGAAACTGCTGGTTGTAGGTTAGATTGTAGTTCATGGACAGACTATGTTTTGAGTGGTACTGATTTAATTCTCAGTGCAACACAAGGAGGCAGGTAAGGCTGGTGTTATAACCCCCATTTTCCATTCTCATTAAAAAGAAGAAGTAAGAAAAAAGAAGAAAGAGAAGGAAGAGGAGAAGGAGGAGGAGAAAGAAGAAATTGAAGTTCAGAGAAGTTAGGGAACTAGTTTAAGGCCCCAAAGCCACCAGGACTTCGTGATTTCAAGTCTTACACTCCTCTCTATGTGAATGATTTAAGTTCAATATTCTTTGAGGTTGTGCATGGGGAACTCTGAATGACTATTGCCTTCAAAGTGGAGAGCCTTGCTGTGGGTACAAATATTGTCTTAATGGATTGTAAGGAATTTCCTTTAACCATAAATTCTCTGAGAAATAGTCCCAGCAAGATATAATCTATTTCTGTTCCTTAAAGAGTCAACATTCCCATAGCAGGAGAACTAGATGTCAGAAGGCCTCTTTGTAGAGATTGGCAAGGTATATAACCTCCTTCTGGTTAAGTTTTAACCACCTCTTGGAGCTGTAGTGAGAATTAACCTGATCCAAAATACTTTTGGCAATTCCTGACACATAGTAGGTTTTCTACAAAGGCTAGTTCCTGAATTTCCCTTTTCATTCTCAGTCCAGCTAAGAATAATTGAGCACTAGCAAAATAGTGAGAATTTAAGGTACGCTGAGATATGGGTGAGGCCCCTAATTTACTTTAGATTATTTAATTCTCTGCACAATCCTAGGATGCTGTTTCTCTGAGTTTTCCCATTTCATAAATGAGGAAACTGAGGCACAGAATAGTGAAGATCTTTTCCTATTTTCCCACTAATTTGAGGTAAAGCTAGGAGTTTAACCGAGGCAGTCTGTTTCCTGAGCCTGCTCTCCTAAGCATGCTGTGAGGTTGCTTTTCCAGCCTGTCAATCAAGATATTTCCATTATGCAATTCTATCATGAGCCAATGTCTGTACCAGATGTAGGGAATGCTGCAAAGATGAATATGTTTCTTGTCCTGTGGTTGAAAGTTATCATAAATTCTTCTAGGGCAGGGCCCTCTTTTACTCATCACTGTGTTTTGTATTGAGTGGGCACTCAGTGAATATCTACTGAATGAAAAAGTGATTTCAGCTCACTAATTTTATTTTGATCATTGATCAAGTAAACACTGATGCATCAATTAATCCATATTAACTTTAAACATACATATACATACATAGGCATATATGTTTGTGTACATATGCATATGTGTACACATGCACAAACACACACACTCACACACATACACACAAAAGCTCCCGCAAGACTTAATGACATATAATACTCAGGGATGACACTTTGGCTTTTTAAGTAGCCAACAATGATTCACATGTGCAGCTATGGTTGAGAACCTGGCTGACATAAAGCTTAAATAAATAGGTCTATGTTCCCACAGTAAGGTGCAAAAATTAAAATTCAAGCATTTCAACATCAGTGATTAGCCACTTATTTTCTTCCCCCTAAAACTTGACAATATAACTATGGAATCCCAATAGTAATAGTGAGCTCACTATCTCAAATGGAGATTGGGAAGCAAGCCATTTTAGGAGGACTTATCAGACTAGTTTGAACCCTATGCCCCTGACTCCCAAAACAGATCTATAAAGGTCTCTCAAAAGGGTATATGCCCTGGTTAGTAATTGTTCTTATAGAGAAATTTACTTAAATTCTCCTTTGCTCTTGGTGAGTTTAATGAAATAAAAACTTCTTATGCCAAAAAAAAAAAAAAGAGCCCGATGAACTTCGACAATAAATGTTGAAGCTGAATCTTAGCAAATGATTCTGCCTCTCTGCTGGTGACCTTAGCCTCCACTTGGTCTTTAGCCATGGCAGGTGATTGTTTATATGTAGCTTAATTAGTTAACCATAGTTAAGTGCTTCAAGAGCTCATCAGTTTGGCATTAAAGGACAATTACCCATCATCACTGGATTCCCAGGGCACTTGATGAAGCTGAGTCATCTACCTGACCCTGAGTGGGGAAAATTAGGCAAGGGCAGAGTGTTTTGCAAAAGCCTCACAAACAAACAGCATGGTCTGCCCAGCTATTGAAGCTCATAAAGCCCATGGCGAGTAGCTCAGTGGAAAAGAGGAGTGAGGTGAAACACAGACATAAGCCTTTTCTAGCCCAATCTCACCTGAGCCACGCGAGCTCCCGTAACAGCCTGGATCTGCTCCACCTGTGATTGGCTCCATTTGTTTTACAGGAAACCTTCCTTTTTGAAAGGGAGCTGCTAAGCTTTTCAGTGCCTGGAGCAGAACATGTTAGTGCCTTGATTCCAAGGGTGTGGATCACATAAATCTGAAGTAGTTCTGGTTTCGGTGGGAATACCGAAACCTTTCTCAGCTGACGCATCTACGAATTAAAGAAGCATGACAGCTTTGAACCGTTGTCAAAAGCTGCATGGAGCTTCATTTCTGGAAGGGGTGTTCCATTTTCTGTGATTTATCTTGGAAGCATCTCCTTAAATCTTTCCCCTGTTCCCTCCACCTGCTTTATTTTCACTCCTCTTTTGGCTCTGCCAGGATAGGTTAAAATACCAGGAATGTGGAGACTGAAAATAATTTAGGGACTCTATCATTACACTGTGTTAGCAAAAACATGAAATTTCAATATTTTTTCAAGAGCTTGTTTTTGAAAGATTTCTATCAACATATACACACATCTCATGTACACCTCATTATTATTATTATTTTTTAGTTGTTGTTTCTCTTTGCTTGTTTTTAGAACAGGAATTTGCAAGCTTGAGAAAGAAATCTTGTCACTATAAGTGACTGGAGATTTTTCTAAGTCCCCTGTTGGCAAAAATTATATTGTTGAAGGGCAGTACTCGCTTTCATAGGTCCAGCTGAGTGAATTTCCAACTTACCATGTTGGTGTCACTGAAGAAAGCATCGATGTTTTATGTTCATGCATTCATTCATGCATTTAGCAAATTTGCATTTGGGGCCTTCTGTGTAGCAAGACCAGTGCCTAGGAGATAAAGAGAATAAAGACCAAAAATAGTGAAACCTACTTTTAAGACACACAAAGTTGTGAAGAAGGTAAGAACTTTGTACAATATGTTCCCAGGGAGAATATTCAGATGCCCTAAGAAAAGTATAGACAAATGCTCTGAGAATTGGCAAGAGGGAAGCATTGGTTACGGCTGGGTAGATGGGTTCAGGCACTGCTTTGG
This sequence comes from Phoca vitulina, assembly GCF_004348235.1. Lineage (NCBI taxonomy): Eukaryota > Metazoa > Chordata > Mammalia > Carnivora > Phocidae > Phoca > Phoca vitulina. The sequence continues at coordinate 21,474,521 of NW_022589721.1, read as the reverse complement.
TGAGGAGAAGGCAACTGGCAGGGCCTTCAAGTATAGTAAAAAGAGAAAGATCCTGAAATTATAAAGGAGAGAAGGCAATGGGTGAAAAATTGTTAGGTCCGGGAGCAGAGCTAGGGTACGAATTGTTGTTGGTGACCTTAAGATTATAATAATGCCCATCTACTCAGTTATGTAATTTATTCTCTGACTCCCAGAATGTAGGAAACAAGCCCGGAAAAGGCAGTAGGGATTCATCCATGGATAGGGTGAATGACACTGAAGTTCAAAGAAAAGGACAGGCAGAAGTGTCACTGAAAAGGTGAAGTATAGAATCTAAGATGGAGAAAATATAAAGGAGATGGGTTGTGGGTCAATAAATATCTTGCAATTAGAGGATTATAGTGAATATGGTATGGCTAAAGATGAACTGGAGAGACAAAAGCCTGAGAGTGTAGATGGTCCATATGGTCTAAAAAGGTACATTCTGCAAGATGCAGTAGGAATAAGGGGTAGATGACAGGAGAGGAAACTCACAAAGTTACAGTGAGGAGGAAGTATTACCTGAAGGAGGGCCTTACTTGGTCAGTGACCAAGGAAAACTTCAATTTAGGGCAGAGTAGACTTTGTGGGATCAGATGATTGATAAAGATAATGAGACTCAATTATAGATGGATGAATATTATATACCCTTAGATTCAGTTCAGCTCTGGAAGGGAGACCTAGCAGTTCTGGCATTTACTTCAGCTTCCTTTCCTCCAATCCTTGGATGAGATGTGTCCAGTGGAAGGTAGACAGGAAGATAACTTAGAAACAGTGGTGTAGTCCACTGCTCAGGAGATGTGGGTGTGACAGGCAGAATAATTCCCTCCACCTCAAAAATGTTCACATCCTAACTCCCACCAAAGCTGTAAATATTTTACCTTACATGGAAAAGGGACTTTGCACAGTAGATTAAATTAAGGCTGTTGAGATGGAGAGATTATCCTGGATTACTCATCAACAATCCTTACAAGAGGGAAGCAGGATGTCAGAGTGCCTTTGAAGCTGGAAGAAGAGCCCATAAGCTTAGGAATGCAGACAGCTTCAAGGAGCTCTAAGAAGCAAGGGAATGGATTCTTCCCATGAGCCTCCAGAAGGAATTTTATTTTGATTTTAGCTCAGAAAGACTCATTTTGGACTTCTGACCTCCAGAACTTTAAGATAATAAATTCATGTTCATTTAAGCCACTAAACTGTGGTAATATTTTTACAGCAGCAGCAGTAGCAAAATAATACACTGGGTTTGAGTGAAATGTTGGAAACATATTCTGAGGTAGCAGATGTCTATATTAACTGGAGCCAGACTAGACATAGATGACAGCGAGCCTATCACTGGAAGTACCAAGTAGGTTAGACACAGAGGTAGGTGCAACAGTAAGAGAGATGATGGGGTAGATAGGGGGTAAAACAGAAATAATTACCTCAAAGAGATGCCTGAGCAGAGAATGGGGAAAATGCTTTGCACAGTAACCTGGAATATAATAAGTATTTAATATATGGTTTAAAAATGGTTTGTTACAGTGTTGACTTTCCAGCGGGCAAAGCGATCCCTTGGAGGGTACAGACCTCAGGGAATACATTGTTTGGTCCTCCCTGAAGACAGTTCTCTATAGGTAAAATTGGATTATATTGAATATCAGAAAAAGCCTGAAGTGGGGAGAGGATTTGTGCATGAACAGGAATGGGTAGAAGGAAGAAGAACAAATGATATGCAGCCTTCTCATCTTTGTCCTACCTGTTTGCCTGGTTGACTGTGCCTACAAGAGCTTCAGGGATCATTAGTACCAGCTGACATGCCACTGCATTCCACCTCTGGCTGCCTCCCTCCCTGAGTCATTGCCCAGTCTATTGCCTGCAGTAATGCCTGAGATCTCTTTGAGATAGGTCCTAGTGCTTACTCATCTCTATATTGCCATCACCTACTACAATGCCCAGCAAATAGCAAGTACCCAGTTAATCTCCATTAAGTGAATGAACAAAGAAACAGGGTTCTTCTCTTAAAATATTTAAAGACAATATTGCAGTGAGGGGGTATTACAAGGCAGTGAGTAATCCTGCGCTCAGATTCATGGTCCAGATGAATGGTTTCCAAAAGATGCTGCACACCAACCTACCAACTGATGTCAGACCAGTAAAGATGCTTGGTCCCCACCCTGTTGATTATGATTCAGTAGGTCCAGGGTAGGGCCTAGGCATGCATTTCTTTAACAAACTCAGCAAGGATTCTGCTTTTCAGGCAGGTCTGTGAACCCTTGGTCTTGGCCTCAAAGAAGACAGAGATCATTATGGATTAGGGTGATAAGAGAAAGATTGAGAAGTTAGGATCTCAACTGAGCCTTCAAACATAGGCAAGTTTGGGTAGATGAAGAGAAGAGAAAGAACATCCAGTCAAAGACACGGAGGGACAGACACTGTAAAAAACAGTATTCCGTATCATTTGGCCTCTACATTACAATCCTTCCATAAACACCCTTTAGAAATTGTGTCACTTACTGCTGCATAATGTCACCCCAAAACATAATATCTTAAGTAACAGACATCATATGTAATCTTTCCATTTCCGAGGGTCAAGAATTCAGGAGCAGCATGACTGGGCTTTCTTGAATTGAGGTGTCTTAGGAGGTTGTTTTCAGATGGTGACTGGAGCTGAGTTTTTTCTCAAAGGATTCTTCAGTCTGATACCTGGGTTGGAAAGACTCAAAAGGCTGTAAGTTGGAAAAGCTGGGCCTCTTTCTCTACCTATGTTGTCAGTCTATATGGTCACCATAGCATGCTGGATTCAGATAATTGGGCTTCTTGTAAGGTGATCTGGGACTCCAAAAGCATGTGTTCTAAGAAAGTGCCCTTGTGGGAAGAGAGAAAGAGGGACGGAAGAGCTAAATAGTGATACACATGTAAAATTCAAAATACATGCAGATGAAGAGATGAATAGTAGATGGACAAAGGGCCTAGGACCTTCAGAAGTGCTTATTTTAATTTTAGCCAAACACCAAGGGGTTATCTAGTACTTCATCCAGTTATCCAGTAATCCATATTACTGATCAGCAATATGGATTGTATAGCACATAGAAAAATCATTATAAAAGATACCAACTTCAAAAAGTATGATTTAAGATGGACTTATCACAAGGATATACAATAAATCCTTCCATTTTTAAAGCAGGTTTCAATAGTCACTGAAGGCCAGGGAGCATATTTATAAACATATTAGCTTTGTAGAGTTGACAGAGCTCTATAATTTGAAGCAAAAGACTTGAGTCCCATGCCTACCACCTGACAGATCTTGAGCGAAACCTTAACCTCCTTCCTGATCTAGCTATTTATTTCTCCAATTTTATCTCCTTTTATATCTTTCTCAAGCTTCACAGTCCAACTTTTTGGATTACTCTCTATTTCCCAAAAGCATAAAACTCTCTCATGCCTCTCTGCTTGTGCTCATGGTCATCCTTCTGCTTGAGACACTGTCCTTCTACTGTCCTTCTCTACTTCTCCCTGTCTCTAGCAGGTGTCACCCCTGCCTTTCACCTGTATGTACCTGTATCATTGCCCAGGTCTTGTTGTTTTCACCCCTTGACCAGGAGTCCCTTAAGGGCAGGTCTCTGTCTTAATTAGCTCTGCCATGTCTGCAATGAGCATAATGCCTGACACAGAATAGTCATCCATAAATATGTATTGTATTTAAGTGAATAAAGCAATGCATATAGGCAAGAAGGAGGGAATTATTTTAAAATGTGGGTGGTCCATTCTTTGGCTTGATTAGACATTGACACTGATTGGACTTCAGAAGACATTGGCAAAATTATCTTTTCACAGCCATCATGTTTCAAGATGGAAAAATAAATGAAAAGAAAAAGCTTATTGTGTCTTGGACAATGCACTGAAGGCCTTTACCTTGTCAATCTGTTGTCTTTTTTCTCTCTGAGAATCCTGTGCAAAGATGAAGGTGAGATTGGGAAGCCCTAGAGTTTACCTCTGTATCAGAGCGCATAGCCCCTTTCATCTTTTGGCTACTAGGGAGGGATAGTGCATACCTTCTTCTGTTCCAGAAGATGTAACGACATCCCTACTGGGCTGAGGCTGCCTCAAGTAAAGGTGAATGGCAATCTGACTCTCATGTCACTGGTATAGCCCACCTCACTGGGATGGGGGCAAGTAGGACTGAGGGCCTGGCCCTGTCTCCTTCCCACTCCAGCAGGATGCTGAGCTAGAATGTGGTGGCCACACATATATCCCTTGTGAGCCTGCCACTGCCATTCACTAGCAAGCTGAGTTCACTTTTCTGGTTTCAGTTTCTTCATCCATGATGTGATAATTGTGACCTTATCATGCTAAGCTCAAAAACTGGGAAGTGTTGTGAAGATCGAGATACACTTAGCAAAACCATCAAGCCTGCTTTCCAATACCTAATAGGTGCTCACAGATGTTATCTTTTCCTTCCCTTCTCCCACTTGACCCTCTTCAGAAGATAGCATTCTAACCATCCCTGATAAAGAGGTCGTTTCTGCCTTCCCTTTTCTGCTTAGTAAGGACAGGGTAGGGCTCTGGTATCTGGCGTGTATCTCTCTGGCTTGCATACTCAGGCACACCCAGCCACAGGGCTTTGTTTCCTTAACCTCTAGTTATGTAATAGGTAGGTGTAGGGCACTGAATTTATTTCCACAAGGACCTGTTTCAAAATCCCTGCTGATTGCTCTAGGCTCTGAGTGTGTGTATGAAAGAGAGAGGCCCACACATGTTTCCCGCTTAAAGCACCAGGCCTGAATTAGGTCATGCAATCATTGCATTTTTCTCCATTTCAAAAGCTGCTGCTATGACAGCAGGTTAGGGCCACAGAGAATAAGGCAAGAGCAGCTAGTTGCTTAACCTTGGTCTGTATTTACACATACATGTTGGCAGGGAAATGGTGACTCATTCCCTTTGCTGGAATACAATGAGTAGGCCAGCTCCTAACGACTTTATTTCAAAGACTACTTTCCCCCCACCTTCAGATAAATCCTCTACAGCTGAATTTAATCTCTGGAAGTGTGGGGCATGTTAGGAATAGTATTAACCTGTTCTGACACCTAGGGCACCATTGGGTAACATTTAGAGAGTACGTACATGGCATCCAAGGAACCCTCCCAAAACCTGTGGGAGGTGAAATAAATAATAGTTGGTGATTCAAAGATTGGCGATAGTGCCCCAATGAAAGTTACTACCTACTATGTGCTGGGTGCTTTGTCTACATTTTCTCTAATCCACATGTCAACCCTGCTCATTTTGTAACTGATGCTCAGGCAGGTTATGTAGTTTCTCCAAGGTGGTGAGGTTAATAAGCAGCGAAGTTGGGACTCAAATTCAGATACATCCAGTGCCAGAGCCCATGTACCTTGTACTGTGTCATACCTCCCTACAGTCAACATTGGGTATTTTGCTGCTTCATCACCCATCTTGCTAGAGCAGCCACTGGGAAGGGACCTACTGAGACTGTTGGTCATAGTGCTACCCACTCCTCTCTCTGCCACTCGTAGACTTCATTCTAGCACTCTGGATTTCAGTGAAGTCAGACTTGTACAGAAAGCAGTTGAAAGAACATCAATTTTAAAATAATCCCTATAAAAATCTGTTTCCTTGGTTATTCTTTCTGATGTCTGGTTGTGTCTCTCTTATTTAATTCTGGAAGTTACTCATAGAAAAACTTCTAGTATAACCTTTTTTTTTTTTTTTCTTCAACTTAAGTCAGGCTCAGATAGTCTCTGTTCCATGCAACCACAGATCCTAATGGATGGATACACTGTGGAGCATTCAGATAACAAATTGGTTGAATGCAGCACATTCACCACATCTTAACATAGGAGTTCTTCCTCTTACTCTTAGTTTACTCATAGCAAGCATTAGAATCACCTAGAGGGCTTCATCACACTAATAGCTGGACCCAATCCCCACTTCTGATTAGTAGACCTGAAATAAGGCCTGAGAGTTTGCATTTCTAAGACGTTCCTGGGTGATGCTGACTCTGATGGTCCAGGGCCACACTTTGAGAACCACTGCCTTAGAAGCAATTGAAAGGTGTGACTATGCCTTCCATCACATCAGCTCCTCTAAAAGCCATCAGTAAATATGTAAGTTCAGAGTTCAATGGCCAGAACTCACAATCACTCTGTTTTCAAACTTACACATCCCTGCTTTCTTTGTATATTTTATCTTTTTGTAAAAGGCAAGACCCAAAGCTTTTTTATTACAAACCATAAGATTTTTTTAAATTAATAAGCTTTCCTATTTAGAGAAGTATTTGGTTCACAACAAAATTAAGCAGAAAGTATAGAGAGTCCCATATGCCCACTATTCCCACATGTGCACAGCCTCCTCAACTATCAACATCTCATACTGCAGCAGTGCATTTGTTAAAATCCATGAACCTACACTGACATATTATTGCCACCTGAAGTCCATAGTTCACATTAGAGTTCACTCTTGGTGTTGCATATTCTATGAGTTTTGACAAATATATAATGAAATGTATCCACCACTGCAGGATTGTATAGCATACTTTCACTGCTCTAAAAACCCTCTGTGTTCAGCCTGTTCATCCCTGCCTCCCCCCTAACTCTTGGCAACTACTGGTCTTTTTACTGTCTCCATAGTTTTGCCTTTTCCAGAATTTTATACAGCTGGAATCATACGATATGTAGCCTTTTCAGATTGGCTTCTTTCACTTGGGAGACAGGAAATACCACAGAGATATTGCAGGGTTCCAGACCACTGCAATAAAGCAAATACAGCAATAAAGGGAATCAAATGAATTTTCTGTTTTCCCAGTGCATGGAAAACTTATGTTTACACCGTACTGTAGTCTACTAAGTGAGAAATAGCATTATGCCTAAAAAACAATGTACATACCTTAATTAAAAGTACTTTATTGCTAATGAAAGCTAACCATCATCTGAACTTTCAACGAGTTGTAATCTTTTTGCTGGTGGAGGATCTTGCCTGGATGTTGATAGCCGCTTACCTATCGGGTGGCTGTGGCAATTTTTTAAAATAAGACTACAATGAAGTTTGCTGCATCAAATGACTCTTCCTTTCATGAATGATTTCTCTGTAGCATGTGATGATGCTGTTTGATAGCATTTTACCCACAGGAGAACTTCTTTCAAAATTGGAGTCAATCTTCTCAAACCCTGCTGCTGCCTTATCAACTAGGTTGATGTACTATTCTAAATCCTTTGTTGCTATTTCAAAAATCTTCACAGCATCTTCAGCAGGAGTAGATTCCATCTTAAGAAACCACTGTCTTTGTTCATCCATAAGAAGCAATTCCTCATCCATTAAAGGTTTATCATGAGATTGCAGCAATTTGTCCCATCTTCAGGCTCCACTTTTAATTCTAGTTCCCTTGCTATTTCCACCCCATCTGCAGTTACCTCCTCCACTGAAGTCATGAACCCTTTAAATTCATCCCTCAAGGTTGGGATTAACTTCCTTCAAGCTCATATTAATGTTAAAATTTTGGCTTCTTCCCATGAATCATGTATGTTCTTAATGGTATCGAGAATAGTGAATTCTTTGCAGAAAGTTTTCAATTTACTTTGCCCAGATACATAAGAGGAAGCACTATATATGGCAGCTATACCCTTACAAAATGTACTTCTTCAATAATAAGACTTGAAAGTTGGAATGACTCCCTGATCCATGGGCTACAGAATGGATGCTGTATAAGCAGGCATAAAAACAATATTAACGCCACTGTACATCTCCATCAGAGCTCTTGCGTTACTAGGTGCATCATCATGAGCAGTAATAGTTTGAAAGGAATATATATATTTTTTTTTTGAGCAGTGGGTCTCAATAATGGGCTTAAAATATTCAGTAAACCATGTTGTAAACAGATGTGCTGTCACCAGGCTTTGTTGTTCCATTTATAGAGTACAGGCAGAGTAGATTTAGCATAATTCTTAGGGGCCTTAGGATTTGTGGAATGGTGTATGAGCTTTGGCTTCCACTGAAAATCATCAGCTGCATTAGCTCCTAACAAGAGTCAACCTTTCCTTTGAAGCTTTGAAGCCAGGCACTGACTTCTCTCTAGCTATGAAAGTCTTAGAAGACATTTTCTTCCAGTATAAGGGTGTTTCGTCTACATTGGAAATCTATTGTCTAGTGTAGTCACCTTCATTAATTATTTTAGCTAGGTCATCGGATAACTTGGTACATTTTCTACATCAGCACTTGCTGCTTCCCCTTGCATTTTTATGTTATGGAGATGGCTTCTTTCCTTAAATCTCGTGAACCAACCTCTGCTAGCTTCAGACTTTTCTTCTGCAGCTTCCCCACCTCTCTCAGCCTTCATGAAACTGCAGAGTCAAGGCCTTGCTCTGGATTAATCTTTGAGTTAAGGAAATCCTGTTGCTGGTTTGATCTTCTCTCCAGACCACTAAAACTTTCTCCATATCAGCAATAAGCTATTTTGCTTTCTTATCATTTGTGTGTTCACTGGAGTAGAACTTTTAATTTCCTTCAAGATCTTTTCCTTTTCATTCACAACTTGGCTAACTGTTTGCAACAAGAGGCCTAGCTTTTGGCCTATCTTGGCTTGTGACATGCCTTCCTCACTAAGCTTAATAATTTCTAGCTTTTGATTTAAAGTGAGAGACATGCGACTCTTCCTTTCACTTCGATACATAGAGGCCCTTATAGGTTATTAATTGGCCTAATTTCTGTATTGTTGTGTCTCAGGGAATGGTGAGGCATGAGGAGAAGGAGACAGATGGGGAACAGCCAGTCTGTGGAGCAGTCAGAACACACACATTTATCAATTAAAGTTGCCATCTTGTATGGGTGCAGTTTGTGGTCTCCCACAACAATTACAATGGTAACATCAAAGATCACTGATCACAGATCATCATAACAAATATAATAATAATGAAAAAGTTTGAAATATTGTGAGAATTACCAAAATGTGACACAGAGACACAAAGTGAGCAAATGCTGTTGGAAAAATTGCACCGATAGACTTGCTCGATGCAGGGTTGCCACAAATCTTCAATTTATGAAAAATGCAGTACCTGCAAAGCACAATAAAGCAAAGTGCAATAAAATGAGGTATGCCTATAAATGCAAAAATTAAGATACAAATAAACAAGGATAGTAGCATTAAGATGGCAAGATGATGGTTGGCTTCTTTACATAAATATCTCCTTTAATGTTATTTCCTATTTAATGTTTCATATTTCAGAGACAGAGAGAAACTTACTGAAACAAAATCTTGGAGGAGGAATTTAATTTTTATCACTCTCTAAAATTCACTACATAGAGCAAAATAAATTTTTCAGCACTAAGGAAAATATTGGATGACCAATGTAAAAGTCACATAATTGCTAATGATGTTCAATTCTGGCACAATTAGCTCTGTTTGGGGGTGGGAAAAGCACTCATCTGGCTGTCCCAGAAAGTAGAACACTTAGTATGGATGGTTCTCTAGCCACAAGGTTGTGAATGGGCCATCCTAGGCCAAGCCTCCAGTAAACTTGGAGGGGAGCAAACACATTACAGCAAATGTAAAGGCCAGAGTCCCTGTGAGACTCATTTATTTATGCCATGTTGTATCCTCTCTAAATTGCTGCCACCTGGAGAGAATCATGCAATTATGCTCCTACATCAAAGAATAGTGAGAAATGGGAGTGGATGGATATCTTGGCTCTTTCCACAGTTTGGCTATTGTGGACATTGCTGCTATGAACGCTGGGGTGTGGGTGCCCCTGCCGATCACCACATTTGTATCTTTGGGGTAAATACCTAATAGTGCAATTGCTGGGTCATAGGGTAGCTCTATTTTTAACTTCTTGAGGAACCTCCATGGTGTTTTCCAGCATGGCTGTACCAGCTTGCATTCCTACCAACAGTGTAAGAAGGTTGCCCTTTTCCACATCCTGGCCAACATTTGCTGTTTCCTGCCTTGTTAATTTTTGCCATTCTAACTGGTATAAGGTGGTATCTCACTGTGGTTTTGATTTGTATTTCCCTGATGCCAGATGATGTGGAACAATTTTTTCTTATGTGTCTGTTGGCCATTTGGATGTCTTCTTTGCAGAACTGTCTGTTCATGTCTTCTGCTCATCTCTTGATTGGATTTTTGTTGTTGTTTTTTGGGTGTTGAGCTTGATATGTTCTTTATAGATCTTGGATACTAGGCCTTTATCTGATATGTCATTTGCAAATATCTTCTCCCATTCTGTAGGTTGTCTTTTAATTTTGTCAATTTTTCCTTCGCTGTGTAGTTTTTTTTATCTTGATGAAGTCCCAATAGTCCATTTTTGCCTTTTTTTCCCCTTGCCTTTGGAGACGTGTCTAGCAAGAAGTTGCTGCAGTCGAGGTTAAAGAGCTTGCTGCCTGTGCTCTCCTCTAGGATTTTGATGGATTTCTGTCTCACATTTAGATCTTTCATCCATTTTGAAAGAGGTGAGATGTCTATTGACAGATGAATAGATAAAGAAGATGTGGTCCATAAATACAATGGAATATTACTCAGCCATCAGAAAGGATGAATATTCACAATTTACATTGACATGGATGGAACTGGAGGGTATTATGCTGAGCAAAATAAGTCAATCAGAGAAAGACAATTATATGGTTCCACTTACATGTGGAACATAAGAACCAGCACAGAGGATCATAGGGAAAGGGAGGGAAAACTGAATGGGAAGTCACCAGAGAGGGAGTAAAACCATGAGAGACTCTTAACTATAGGAAACAAACAGGGTTGCTGGAGGGGAGATGGGTGGTGGGATGGGGTAATCGGATGATGGGGCATTAAGGAGGGCACGTGATGTGATGCGAACTGTTTGTTATATGCAAATGATGAATTATTGAACACTACATCTGAAACTAATGATGTAAAAAAAAAGTTGGTAAAGCAGAAATGTGGTTTGCTGAAAGCATCAGAAAGATATTATTGAAGGGGCGCCTGGGTGGCTCAGTCGGTTAAGCGACTGCCTTCGGCTCGGGTCATGGTCCTGGAGTCCTGGGATCGAGTCCCACATCGGGCTCCCTGCTCAGCGGGGAGTCTGCTTCTCCCTCTGACCCTCCTCCCTCTCGTGCTCTCGTCTCTCATTCTCTCTCTCGCAAATAAATAAATAAAATCTTTAAAAAAAAAAAAAAAAAAAAGAAAGATATTATTGAAGACTGTATTTGGAAATGAGAAAATGAGGTTAATTTCCAATACAGAAAAAAATGAGGAAAAAAAAAAGAAATTTTTTTCTTTTAAAAAAGAAAGGGGGTGGAGTATCCCAAATGAGTACCATTGTTATTCTCATTTTCTTGATGACGAAACAAATAATACAAATGTTCATATCTGATGTGATTTTCTTAGTGGATCCAGATATCAGGTGCCTGAGTACTTCCAATATTTCAGGTTACTGAGATCATTCTGTCTTTTAGTGTTTTAAATAAAATTGACCAAGATTGCGTATCCCTCAGAGATGGAAACACAAAGTATTCCCCCATCCTAACCCTCTCCAGCTATTTCTTGGATCATCAGAGGATGATTAGATTGTAACGAATTACACTTCTAATCACCTTTGCCCCATTTTTTTTCCAATTTCTTTTTCTTTCGTCCTGTGTATTATCTCTTTCTAGTGGTCTCCCTTTTGGGTCCTGTAGAATTTAAATGCTCCTCCGTTCCAGTAGATTTGACTAAGTGTGAGGGCAATAGACATAGGGATAGGAAATATTTCACAGGGCATCACAACAAGTAGCTTAATGTTGGCTATTAGACACCTTAATTCCTCTGACGCTGGGCTTTTCCAGCTCTTCAGAATGTGTTGCTGGCTCCCACTTCTCCTCAGCCCACATCTTCCCACCATCTTGTTAAATCCCTCTTTTTTTTTTTTCTATTTGCTCTTAATTTCTACATTTCTCATATTTCTGGGCCTCTTCAACTAATTCATCTACTTGGACTCCTCACAGAAAAATATTCTTATGTTAATTTTACAGAACAATTTAATATTCTTTATGTTACTCCTCTACCTACTGGATAATTCCATGAGGTCTCTTAAGAATGTAGATACGCTAAATCATCAAGTCCTGGACACATTTTGCTTAACAGTCTTCCCACAAATCTCTTTCCTTTTGCATGTTATTATGAGCAGCAAGATGAAACCAAGCTGAACTTCAATGTTTTGCTTGGAAATTTCATCAGCTAAATTTCCAAATTAATTATTTACAAGCTTTGTTTTCCACATTACTTCAGGGCACAATTCTGCTCAGCATTCTGCTTAGCTCCCCTTGCCTCCATTTCCGATAACATTTCCATCAGAGCCCTCATCAACAACACTTTCAATATCCACATTTCTACCAACAGTCTGTTTAAGACAATTTAGGTATTCTCCAAGACAATGCATATATATTTTTTTTCTCTCAAGTTCTTTATGTCCTTCTCAGTCCTCTCTAGCAGAATCATTAACATCCACGTTTCTACTAATAATATGTTCAAGAAAATCTAGCTTTTTTATCGTGTTTCTCAAAAATTTTCCAGCCTCTTCCCATTGGCCAATTCCAAAACAACATCCACATTTTTCTTTATTACAAAAGCTATGATTTTTATCAACAGAAATAATTGAATGTATACATTTTGAAGTGTTTCTAATAAAAATTGCAGTGGTGATTTCTGTTCCACAGAATGAGGACAGATAAACAAATGAGAATATCCAAGAACGTATTTAAAAAGAACAATATGACAATATATTTTACATGCACTGTAACATTATAATAATTATAATAATAAATAAGATCTTGTTCAAGTGAATGAAATAATATAGGGAGTAGCCTAATCATAACAGTAAGAATTTATCACTTAATACCTGCTAGGTATTATTCTTACTGGTTTACACAAATGAACTCATTTAAAACACACAACACTCCTTTTATGTATGCACTTGTGTTAGATTTCCATTGCTGCCATAATTGGTCAAAAATGCAAAGGGGTTGCTATGATCTAGGTGTATGTGTCTCCTCAAAATACATATGTTGAAATCTTAACCCCCCAAGGCAATGGTCTTGGGAGATGGGGCATTTGGGAGGTGCTTAAGTCATGAGGATGGAGCCCTCATGAATAGGATTACTGTTTTTATAAATCTCTTATAGACCCTATAGAGCTCCCTCGTCCCTTTTAGCATGTGAGGACACAGTGAGAAGTCTTTAATCCAGAAGAAAGCACTCATCTGACTTTGCTAGCACCCTGATCTCAGACTTCCAGCTTCCAGACTTGTGAGAAGCAACAACTTTTGTTGATAATAAGCTGCTCAGTCTGTGGTATTTTGTTATAGCAGCCCTAATGGACTGGAGGACATAATAGTTATGGAAGAGATTAAAAAGATAACAGGGGTCTTAAGAGCACCTTTCTATCAATGAATATTAAAACATAGATAAAATAACATCCCTATAAATGTGCATAGATAAAATCCCCATACATGCATCCCTATAAATGCATAGATAAAAAACACATCCCTACAAAGCTTATAAAATCTGACTCAACAAGAAGCAGAAAACTTGATCATTCCTATAAACATTTAAAAAATCAAACCAGTAGTTTAAATTCTCATTACAAAGAAAACACTGAGTCAGATGGTTATCTGGATAAGTTTTACCAAATATTCAAGGAAAAAATAATTCCAATCTTAAATAAACTCTTTCAAATATAAAAAGAAAGGGAATACTTCCAAACTCATTTTATGAGGCTAGAATAATCTCAATTATAAAACCTGACAAAACTAAAGGAATAAAGGGAAATTATAAGCCAAATGACTCATGAACATGGATGCAAAACCTAAACAAAATATCAGCCAACCTAATCCAGTAGTATATAAAAATGAGAATATTTTATGACCAACTTGTTTCCCCCCACCAAGGAAATTAAGGTTGGCTTACCATTATAAAATTAATTAAAATGGCTTACCACATTAATAGAGTAAAGGAAGAAAATCTAATGATTATCTCAATGGATACAGAATAATCATTTGATACATTTGATACATTTCAATATATATTCATGACAAACTTAATAAACTACAAAAGAGGAATTCCATAACTTGATGAAGGGTATTTACCAAAAACCTAATGCAAGCATCAGGTTAGAAGTTGTTTCAATTATACCCATGAAAGACAATGGTGTCTTACATTAGGATAATAGCCTATATTTGGGGGAGGGGGTGGAAGATGGAGGGAATCAGATATAGGAGAATTTATCATCTCCTTAATGGCAGAGACCCACCACACACATTTTTTGAGAAGCACCTAGTCTAGGATTCTGCACATAACATGTCCAAAACATACTTATTGACTGACAGATTAAAAAAAAAAAGAGTGTCATAAGACAATCCCATTATTTCAGAGTGGTGTAGCCTGAAGATTATTATAGCCTCCAGAAGATTCTTGCTTGGGAGTTGTTCTCTGGTCACAATCCACCCAGAGTATTTGCTGTACCAATCATTACACTTTTCATATTCAGCTGCCAAAAGACCTCATTTGTCCAAAACCCCAAACTAGAATTTTTCAGTATAAATTTGTTCCAGACAATTACTTTCTTTGAATAGTACCACAATAATAGATAGCTCTAAATGATATAATTTTTCTTCTACTGATTAAAAAATATTGGAAAAATATTTGACCTTAAAGGGCATTAAGAGATGGAATAGGAAATGTACTAGGTAAAACCTGAAGGGGCTGGACTTTTAGTCCCGCCTGGGCTATTAAACAGATGTGACCTTTGATGGGATTCAAAATTTTAGGCCCCTATTTCCTAATCTGAAATGTACTCCATGATTTACTCATTCATTCAACAAATTAAGAATTGTTACATGTCAGGCATTATGCTTCTGCCCATGTTATATAGGTACATAGTTATTGAGAAAATCAACAGTAATAGGATTTCTGGAAAGCACACCATGAAAGGTAACTTGCTATATAAACTCTGATGGGTTTAGGGAGTGTGAGAATTCAACAGCTATTGATTTACGAAATAAGTCTCAATCACCTCATCTGTATTTGTGACATGTTCACCTCTAGGGGCATGTTGACAAGAATAGAATTAGGTACTAAACTCAACACCAGGATCATGCACCTTCTTGCAAGACGGTAGAAAAAAGGATGAATCCTCATCTGCCTTAACTACGCGTATGACCTTGATCACATTACCCAACTCTCTTCCTACGACTTCCTGAAATAGATCTTGAAACAAAAACTTGGGTGCAGAGAGTGTAGTTGGAATTTTATCCCAAATATGGGAAAAGTGACACAGAAAGGAGAGACAAAGCTCTACAGTGTCTGAATGAGCCATTACCACTCTGGGCCTCTGTCATCCAATCCTTCTGGAGATCATCTCAGTTAATACTGTAAAGTATACCTCAGAATTGTCTGGCCAAGGGACAGCACAGCTGGGATAGTTATTCACTGATACTTTTCTCTCACTGTTTGAGAGTTCCCCCTGGCACTTCAGAGCTGCTGTGCCCATGAATGGAAAAGTGCTTGAAGGGGGAAGTTGTCAGCTTCAGGTGAACTCAGTGGTGGGCTCTGGGGATGTGGAGTAGGAAATCAACAGCATCTGTTACAATAACCAATCCCAGTTTTGACTTCCTGGTTTATAAATAAAAATGCCTTATATATTACAGGAGAGTTGTGAGCATTAAAATTTTCTATATCCATTTTTATTAAGAAGAAATGTTTGCCCCAAATGCTTTGGGGAAAGGGTGATAGATATGAAAAAATGCAGCAGCATGGTTCTTGTAGTACATGAATCCTATGACCTAGGAAGCAGGAGTTATAAGCCTGTCTTGTCTTCTTCATCTCCTTTGAGCATGATCCAAGAGGAGATTTTGATAGGAACTTGATGAAAGAGGCCAAGTAGAAAAGCCTGGGTCCATTGCAAATGTTTATTTAACTCAGACACTTCAAAAGCATTTATTGGAGAAATATTTGCAGATTCATGTCAGATGAATCAACATCCTTTACCCTTATCAGAGTCATAGCCTGGGGGAGTGAATTTAGTTAACTAACTTGTGGCTCAGATGGTATGAGACCTATTCGAGAAGCTTTGGCAATCTGGTGTCAGGTTTCCAGCTACCTTTCCCATCCTTGTGCACAAGGGACATCCTGAGCTGAGGTTGGTGAAGGACAGTGGTGCTCACACGTGGGTGTTCATCAAAATCAGTCAGAGGACATTTCAAAATACAGATAGTTGGACCTTACCCCCAGAGTTTCTGATTTAGTAGGTCTGGAGTGGGGCCCAAGAATCTGTATCTCTCAAAGTTTCCTACGTGATGCTGATGTTGCTGATTCAGGGACCACGGTGTTGAGAACTAATAGTTTAGAAGAAGCCAGAGTCATAAGAATAAGTAAGAGATGATAGGGGGTGGATGTCACTGAGTGCCTTGCTGAGAGTTCGGGACCCAAACTCAAGACTGGCCTCTTGTCCTTGGTCTATGGAGATGTCACTGCAGATTCATAATCTCAAAGGACATTTCTATTTACCTCCCCTTCTGCATTTGACCCATCCCAAGCCCAGAATGCACATAACAACTTCACATCTCCCAGGATTTAGACTATCCTTCCAAAACAAGGCTGTGCTTGGAAGTACAGGGTGGATTTCACTAATAACTAGACTTTGAAAAGACAGGAGGACTGAAAGGGAAGAAAAGGGAGAAAGAAGGAGAGAGGAAAGGAGAAAAAGAAGAAGAGGAGAGAGAGGCAGGCAGGACTTCACTTTATGAGTATTATGTTCCATGTTCTATGCTTTGAATGTTCAGGCATTGTTGACATCTCACAGATGTTCTGTGAGACATGTGTTATTATCCTCATGAGAAAAGCGAGGCTTACACAGATTATAAAACTTACCCAAGTAGACAAGGTTTGTAAGAGTCACAGGCAGGACCCACCCCAGAGGTGTTCAATTCCAAGTCCAGTGAAATTTCTACTCTTTTCCAAAGCTTCTCAGGAAAATTGTGTCTATACGGAGGGATAATAAATGATTTGTAATCAAGAAGCAAAGTCATATGGGTGAGACAATGACTGCCTCAAAGGTTCAACTGATTCTAGTATTTACAATCATGATATGGTCTATCGTCCTTGTTCCGGGCTCGCTGAACTGGAGGTAAATCCTGGGTACCTTTTACAGTGTTGTTACAAAAATGAGGGAGCACTAGATAATCTCCCTGCCTTTGTATCTGTTAGTCTCACTGCCTGAGAGGCTCTCTCTATTGTTGGCAAAAGCAATTACGTTGCAGATGCCTTGGGGATAGTATTCCTGATCCTAGAAAACACCCCTCAGTACAGGGCTTCTTAGAAAGCCCAGGATTGGCCTGAGAAGGTGGATATGGGGTCACAGATCTACCCATGCAGAAGCTTATGGTGTCCTCATTCTATTTGAATGGGGCCATGAGGTAACCTAACAGTTTGACAATTGATGGCATTCAACAGGGAGAAACATTTCAACACTCCACTAGAGAGTGTTTGTCACATGATGAAATAGTGATTTTTAAGGTGTTTGTTATTCTATTCCAATTTTACTACCTCTACCCAGATTGCTCTAGATTTCTCCATTTAAGACAAGCCATTGACAATAGTTGCCATTAGTCAATTTAGCCCAGCAGTATGTAGAGTTCAAAAGAAGCAGTTAAGAGTAAGAACTACAAGGAAGACAACTTTCATTGAAATATAAGGATGATCCTTAGAACTCGAATTATCCAGGTATGCAATGGTCTTGCTCAGGAATCTCCATTCCCCATGGATAGTACGAAACCTGAGACTGGATGAACATATAGAGGGCATATTGTGGAGAAACTGGGCAATGGGCTTGGTAAGTACTGAGCTTTTTTCAACCTGTTGTCTAGGCAAAGTGATTGAAAATGTGGCATCTGGAGAGAGATGAGAATCAGATTCAGGACCTATAACTGACCATCTGGGTTACCCAAATTAGTTACCTTCATAACACCCCATTTAAGATGCAAAATAGGCACGAGTCCAACATTACCCAGACTCTGAAAGGAGACTAGGTTGAAGCAAGAAATAGCTTCTTTGAACTTGTAGGTAGACACAAACTGCACAAGGGTACCTTTCCAGTATCAGGCAGTTTTTCTAAGTACAAACCACAGTCAAATTTAAAAACTACATAATAAGTCATATTCAAATATGTGGTTCCTTTCTGGGGCCAAAAGGGAAATAAAAGCATGAAAGGGGATAAGAAGGGTGGAGATTTGCAATGCATTTGTTTGAAGCTAATTTGCATAGAGAAAAAAGAGATTTGACTATGAAGTTCCTCACACATGTAAAATAGAAAGCCAACCTTATTAAAATTGTGTAATGTGATCTATGAATTAAAACAATGATACCATTTTTTAACATAATTCAACACAGATTTTTTTTTCTTTTAACAAAAAGCCCTTGTGATGCTTAAGTTAAAACTAGGTCCACTTTACTTATGTAAATTGGAAGAAAGAATATTGCATACCTATAGGAAGGTGGTGTTTAATGAAGAAGTTTAAAAACATCTAGAACTCCCTCTGTGAACGAACTCAAACATTAGAACATTAAAAACTAAATTCCACATAGAAAGGACTTGTCATTTGAGACCCTGGTTCTCCTATCCTGGAATGCGTTCTGGAACAAAGTGTCTGTCATCTGAACTTGTGTGTGTTTGTGTGTGTGTGTGTGTGTGTGTGTGTGTGTGATGCATATTTGTGGCAAAACTAGAGGGGAGAGCAAAAAAGAACCATTAAGAAGCAGAAGCCCAAGAAGCCCATAGAGGGATCCACCAGAATCCCCAAAGTTATAAGAAATAGATTAGGAAGGGTAATGAAAACCCAGGGAACTGGGGGAAAAGGAAGGGCGCTCACAGCAGCACATAATTTAATAATGGGCTTTGCAGATAGGCACACCTGGGTTCCTACCTATACAACTTACAAGTCACACTGACAGAAAAAAAGTATTCCATTTCCCAGAACCTTGGCTCCTTATTAGTAAATGGAAGAATAATACCCACAGTATGGAGTTATTATAAGATGAAATTGAGATAATACCTGTAAAATATTTTGCAGGATCTGAGTGCTTAAATTCCAAGATCTAAATGCTTAGTAAATGCAGTGTTATTAAGGAGTGAACAGAGACGTGTGCAAGACAAACACAAACTAAATCCATTCTCTGAAGTGTGTTTTATGGTCCACTCATATGGGCTATCAGCCTATGTTAAAAGGCTCAAATAGCAGCCATATAATGTCACTGTGTGGCTTAAATAATATTACACTTACACAATTATATATAATTGTCTGGCACATGGTAAGCATTCAGTAATTCATGGCTCTTATTAAGAAAACTTCTCGTGCATTAGGTTTGTACCTAAGATTAATCATCGTGCTAGAAAATGGTCTTGCCATGAATATACAAGTCACAAAAAAGAAAATAATAAATGGATAATAAACAGAAAAATGCTCAACAAAAAATATAAATTAAAACAATGGTACCACTTTTTATATAAGACAACATAGATTTCTTTTTCTTTTTAATGCTAAGTCCTAGCATGCTAAGGATTCATTAAAATAAGTGGTCATACATTACTTCTGGGAATGTAGATGGCAATGACCCCTTAGAAAGTCATTTAGCAGTGTGTAATAAGAGCCTTGAAGCATTCAAAAACTCCATCCAGGAATTGCATTTCTTAAAGTCTAACCTATGGAAATAACTTAAAATACAAAGGGAAATATATATAAATATGCTTCCCTGTAGAATTTTTTTCCAAATAGCGAGCAATGAGAAACAACTTAAAGAGTTAACAGAGAAAGAATGGTTGCTTATGGAGCTTCTACACTGGCACATTTACTCAATGAAATATTATATAGCTATTAAAAATGATGCCAATAAAGAGTATAAAATAACATATTAAAAGCTTACAATGGCATGTTAAGGATAGAAGCAGTTATACGAAAACAATGGATCGTGGATCACTGCATCAAAAACTAATGATGTATTGTATGGTGACTAACACAACATAATAAAATTAAATTAAATTAAAAAAAGAAGCAGGGTAAAAAATCATTTAAATAGTAGGTTCACAGTATATAAAACAACTTATTAAAGGCTGAAAGAAAACATACTGATTTAGTAGTGATTATCTGAGGATGCTAGTAATTTTTCTTTATGTTTTTCTGTATTGCAATGTTTTTCTAGAACAAGCATGATTTTTTTATAAAGTGATAAAATCCAAAGACATTTCCTTTAATCATTCCAGCAGCAAGATTCTCTAGTATGAGGGTCGGCAAACTATAGCCTATGGGTCAAACGCAACCTCCCACCTGCTTTTGCAAATAAAGTTTTATTAGAACACAGCTCTACTAATTCATTTATGTACTATTTATGGCTACTTTTTCACTAACATGGCAGAGTTGAGTAGTTGTAATAGAAACTCTATGGCCCACAAAGCCCAAACTATTTATAATCTGACTCTTTACAGAGAAAACGTGCCAACCTCTGATTTTAAAAATTTGCACCCAGAAGATTTGACATAGCTCAACAGCTTCAAAGTCACTGTCCTCCAACCTGGAGAAACAACACTTTAACATTCCTGTAGAGGGGCGCCTGGGTGGTTCAGATGGTTAAGCATCTGCCTTCGGCTCAGGTCATGATCTCAGGGTCATGATCTCAGGGTCCTGGGATCGAGTCCCGCATCGGGCTCCTTGCTTACAGGGAGCCTGCTTCTCCCTCTGCCTGCCACTCCCCCTGCTTGTACTCTCCCTCTCTCTCTCTCTGGCAAATAGATAAATAAAATCTTAAAAAAAAAAAAAATTCCTGTAGAAAGTGTCAGTCCAATGTCTGATGATTTTAAGGTTATTGACATTCTTTTCCAATTTATAACTTCTACATGGATACCTCTAGATTTCTCCATTTAAGACAGGCCTCTGACAATAGTTGTTTTTAGTCAGTTTAGCCCGGCAATATGGAGAATTCAAAAGAAGTGTGTAAGAGTGCGAACAACAAGGGAGACAGTTTTCGTGGAAAGATAAGGATGATTCCTAGAACTTTAATTATCCCAGTATGGGATGGTCTTGCTCAGCTTTCCTGATTCTCCTTGAATTATATTAAATCTGAAACTGGATGAACATATAGCGAGTGTATTGTGGAGAAATGGGCAGTGGACTGGGTAAGGACTAAGCTCCTACGATCTTATAGTCTAGGCAGAGTGACTGAAAACATGGCACCGGGGGAGAGAAGGATCCATCACTGACCATCTGGGATACCTGAGTCATTTACATCTGCAACACCCCACAACCTGATTCTGCATCATCGATTTACAGGCTCCCAGGGACTAGGAATTCTTTCTGAGGCAGCCCCTTGCTATAGCTTCCCCTTGTTTATAAATACCAAAGAATTTACCTTTATTGGGAAGTTCCAACAGATTTAAATTCTCATTTGAAAGGATTAAAAGCTATTTTCAGCTTTCTCTCTTTCCTTTCTTTAGTTTGGCCTGGAGGGCCCTAACTGGGTCTTGGAGGAGAGGGAGAAGGATGTAAATATTCCTTAACTGTTGGTGCCTCTGCCTCTTTGCAAGATCCAAAGCTGGCTTTTCTGCAGGCCTATGTGAGCTCTTCTGTAGGCCTTGTGAGGCCTCTGACAGATGCCTAAAGTGAGATACACCAGTTGATCCCTTAAATCCCTCAGGTTCCCCCAATGGCTATACATCTTACAGCTTCTGATGCTGTGGGCCTCCAGCCCCAGCCCACCATCCTAGCTGTTTCTTTGTTCTCAAAGGACTCTCTCCTTGGTTCCTATTTGACCTGTGGGAATTCATACATCCTCACTAACTGGTGAGGGCAGAGGATGCTTTCTCTATCCCCTTGTCCCTCTCCCACTTCTAACCTGTATGTATGGTAGACTCCAGTGCAGAACAAGCTGCCTAAGCAGAAATTGAATATCTGTGAGTGGTTCTCATAGAGTTACTCCCTTCTCTTGGCTTTAGAAAAGTATAAGAAGGCTTTACCCTACATTCTACTAGTCCAACAACTCATGACTGATAAATTTCTCCTCTATCTACCCCTCACTCAAAGTGGCTTTTTTGCTTTAATTGATATTAGTGTAAAAATTGATATTGGCAGGTACATGGGGGCCTGGGGTGGTAGTGGGAAAAAGCAGAACTGCACAAGTGCCTCTTAATGAGCCCCCAAGGAAGTTTTCTTTCTGTGATTATTTGTGGCTATATATAGATATTTTGGGTACCTAATGGTTTTTTTACAGCTTTGCATCCTAATCATAATTTTGGAGCAACAGGCAAAATCCCACTCAATAGTGGGTTATACTATCATTGGCTGGCTTGATCATGGTTAGATGAAGTGTATTCTAACAAGAAGTCCAGTCCCAGGAAATGCTTCACTCAGTAAAGCCATTTACTTTAGTATAAATAAAATCTAAGCCAAGATAATAAAATTACCTCTTAGGCTCACAGAATCCTCTTCATGTAAAATCACTATGAATATAAAAAAACTTTGCCAAGGCCTTTAGCTTTCTTTAAGTGAACACTATTGCTGTGGCCTACTTTATAGTGTATAATGGCCTACTTTATAGTGTATAAAAAGTTTCCCTTTATATGTCCCTATCATTCGTTCATCTATTTATCCATGCAACTACTCAACTATTGAATACCTTCTCTACTCCAGGTATGCATTAAGTGCATCTATTAGAAAAATTATC
Organism: Phoca vitulina; assembly: GCF_004348235.1. NCBI lineage: Eukaryota > Metazoa > Chordata > Mammalia > Carnivora > Phocidae > Phoca > Phoca vitulina. The sequence goes on along the minus strand of NW_022589721.1, from coordinate 21,451,805 downwards.
CACAATCTTATTCATTCCTCACATCATCCTTTAGAGACAGATGTGGCTGATAATTTGTTATCCTAAAACTGCAAATGAGGAATCGAAGGATCAAAAACATTGATTACTTTTTCCAAGGTTACACAGCTGTTAAGAGAAGGGGATGGATTGGGAGAGGAGAAAAAGGAACTGGGGCTTAGCTAGTGCACTGCGGTATCCCAGACTACATCATACTGCTACTCAAGAATGTTTAGCAACAAAGCACATCTACAACGAAAGAAAGACTGGGGACAAATTATGGATTCTTATCCAAATCTAGCAATATGATTGAATTGAATGTGATTGAATGCCAGGACCACCTCAGATTTTCAAATATAATTTTGAGGCACCATTTTGCATGTTATAGGGATACAAGTGAGTAAACACAGGCTGAGTCTCATTTCAAAATTAAAGTCTTTTTTTTTTATTTGATTGTACGATTTTCAATGCCAGAAGGCTCCCTTTGCACATCAGCTAGACTGACAAACAAGCAAAGTAATGACAAAGAACTGCCCTGTTTAATTTGGCCATGCAACAATAGACTACAGTGAGGGCCTAGCTGGTGTCAGGTTATTCTGGATTTGGTGAGAACCTTGGTCAAAGCATCTACCAGCCATAGAAGAATTCCAGAGACTCTCTTTATTTGGAAGTGTGAGTGTTGGAACTCAGCAGGGGTTGAGTATGTCTGAAACTGGAAAATAAAGTTTCACACAGTACTAAATATAACTTCCTGCCAGGCAGGTAGGGGCTGCTTGCCAAATTTTGATGGTTGTCAAGATCCAAAAACCATGAAGAAGGCCAATGTTTTGACAACTGAAATTGCTTTCGAGATGGGTAAATCTGCCCTATTTAAGGGGAGACAAGGGTTGAAAGAATTAGTTAATTACCTCTCACCCCTAAACTTTCCAAACTTCAAATATAGCAAGCTCATCATTTACTTTAGTATAAATAGAATCTAAAACAAGATAATAAAATTACCTCTTAGGCTCACAGTATACTTTTGCATGCAAAGACAACTCAGAAAATCTATTTGCCAAGATAACTTAAAAAGAGATAAATAGAAGCAGTCAGAGAAAGGGGTAAGAGAAGAACTTCTAACAACATTGATCAAACAATTCCTCTTAGAACTTCTATTATTCTGGTTTTCTGTTACGTTTCCATCAGATAGTAACTTCTTTGAAGGCAGGCAAAAGGTCTATCCTTGTCCTTGCTATATTCCCAGCACCCAGTACAATGCCCTGCATGTGAATAAAGGAAGTCTTAAATTCATACCTGCTGGAGACCATGAAGAGGTAATTACTTACTCCAAAAGCAAAATGGTTGGTGTACAGGGTAAATGGATAGCACTGAGTATGAAGTCAAAGGATTCTGCATTTTGCTCAGAAATGCAGTCTGGCTCTCTCCAGAATGAAGGCAGGCAGGGTTTTCCAGAGGTTGGCAAAACTGAACTTTGGCGAAAGTGTGAGATGTGGTGTTCATTTTGCCTACATTTTTTAGAACAACTATGCCCCCAAGTACCTAGCTTTGGCATAATATCCTCCTACAGCTCAAGGACTAGGAAGTACATTACCTCACTGTCTCCTGGAAAAACTCTGCTTCTCATTCCTTTAGGCCCTTGCTAACTCATGGTTTTAAATTCAAGAGGATCACAAAGCTGGAGGAAATCATTAGCATGCTAGAGGACAGCATCAGGCTAACAAAATTACCTGGGCAAGCCAGGCTGAAACATATCACATGAAATGAATGATAATGCCCCACAATTTTGACTTAAAAAATTCATAATTTGATCTCATTGTAGAAGATCGGGTTGGTTTGCCATTTATGTTTTAAAAAATCTAGGAGGAGGCAAAGTAAGGTGGGTATTGTAAGTGTAAGTTGAAGCTGAGACTAGAATGTAATATAAATTAGTAAACACAGACACGAGTAGAGGAGGGGGTGCTCTGGAAAGAGATACTAGGGGATAAAGAAATGTAATGGTCATAATTAGGAATATCACAAGAAAAAATGCTATCATACCACTACCTGTGTCATTTAAAATCCACATGCCTCAGGGTCTCCATCCATACAGTAGAAATAATAAAGCCAATAATGCCTTGTTGCCAGTGCTATCATGAGGATTAAATGACATAATGCAGTTAGGGTCATGCTGTTCATTTGTGCCATTTTTAATGGTAACAATAACGAATTCAAGCTCTGAGATATACTGGAACTATTTGTAGAGTACTGGAAGGATGAAGATAGAAATAGATGTCCCAGTTTCATAAAAGAAAAACCTGGAAGAAAATTTAAATTGTAAATGTACATAATACAAGTGCAAAATGTACATCAAGCCACTCTTGGATCCACTGGGATTTAACCCAACATATAAGAAAGGCACTTTGAATAAATCCCTATGTCTCCAACTTTGTTTTCAGCCATCTGCTGCCTGCAGTTGACGTTCTAACAACTGTAACTTTTGTCTTAGCCCATTCCATCATTGGACCCCTCCACCTGGAATGCTCTTCTACCCTTTTGCTTGTTTATCTCTTTGAACTCCCTACCCGCCAAAAGAAACGGTATGTATTTCATTTATTTTGTAATTGACAACTGTCTGTATATTTTAGATGGGGAGGATCTGGAAATACTTTTTGACCATTGGTTTTAGGCTCGTTGCTGCAGAAATAGTACAAAACAGTTTCAGAGCCTTAAACAATTAAGATACAACTTCCCACTGGTGTGTGAGGGCCTGGGGAAACTCTGACGCACCATTTCCTGCGTGTAAAATGGCATATTAAGTCAGGGGGAGCCATGAGAGTAAATATTAGGAGTACCTTTCAGCCAGAGATTTTGAAGTACTTTAGGAACATGAATACACTTATTCTTATTCATAAAACACACACATCTATTGATGCTGATCATAAAATCCTTTCTGAAGCATTCCTGTGTGGCCACACTTGCCGGTGCATTTTCTCAGTGGAATCTAGCCTCCCTCGTGGTCTCCCTTTCTGGGCTCTAACTCAGTAACTCTACCTCTCAGAGTGTGCCTTGGCCGCCTTCAGGAACAGCGATTTCTCTGTTCGAATCGAGAGCATAATGAAACATTGTCTGCTACGATATCAAACATGTGAGATTTCCACCGAAGTAATTGGAAGGGAAAACATTTTGCCTTCATCTAGTAGCAGGGCCTGAAGTCAGAAACATGGAAATGGAAATGAGGTGGGGTTGGGGAGGGTGGGCTGATCATCTGAATGGGGCTGGAAGGAAAGTTTGCTCTAAACTGAAAAGCTTTAGTTGGGGGCTGAAATGAAGACAGTGTTTTGGTTGGTTCCACTGTCAAGCAAGAAGAAGCAGATTAGAGCTGAAGAGACTTGAAGTCTAGACAACACTCTTCCACTAATTAACCTTGACTCCTTTGCCAAATTATGGAAACTGTTGTGTAAAGCGACTCTTAAACATGTACTCTGAGTAAAGCACAGGTGAGGTGCTAAAATAGGAAAAGACAACAAACTTATACACCATTGGTTTTCAACCAGGTTGGAAGTAGAATAAAATTGAATTACGTCAGAAGCTTTTTGCTTAAATATATGCCCCGTTTCCTCCTTCATTACCCTCCTATTCTAGCATTAAAATTTTAAATAATTTATTTGAAACATTATATGCTAATGTAACAAGAGAACAAGAGCAACAACAACAACACAATCACAAAATTTTACATCTATTGAGTGTGTTATATGTGCCTGGCACTATGCTAAATCCTTTATGTACATTACACAATTAAAATCTCATAACAGTGTGGGCTCTGTGCTATCCTCACCCCTGTATCACAAATGAAGAGGCTAAGCACATGAAGAAGTGTATTCAAGTAACAACCCCAGTTACACAGAGTTACTCTGTATATTTCAGAAACTGGAGAGGAGATGGTGAAATAATCATAGTCTTCACTTGAGAGTTCCATACCAGGGAAATTATTCCAATGTCCACCCCCCCTCCTTAATCCCATACCTTATCTTCTTCTGTCAATGAAAGAGCACAGAAGTCTGCTTTACCATGACCTTTTCTTGAATATAGATCTGATTTCAGCTAATTTCAATATGTAGACAACTTGAGCTAACATTTTAAAAGGTACAGCAAGCAGTTCTCTGGAATGGGAGCCTCTAAACATTACCTCGGTAACCTTCCAATAGATGTCTTAATCTACTTGAGCCCTCGGGGCTTCCTCTTCTGTAATACAAAGGGGCTTAGCTAGATGGTCTCTAAATTCTTTCTACAATTAACATTTTCTGTTGGCGGGGGGTTGTCTTCTTGATCTAGATGTTAGGAACTATTCTGTCCCTGTTAAAGGTCAGTACAGGTAGTAGAATAGGGACTAGTGGTGGCAAAGAGGCTTCCAGTACCCTCATGATCTTGCCAAGTTGGTGGTTTTTAGGAGTTTCTGTATTAGTTGGTCAAAATAAAGCAATCAAATAAGGAATGACAGAATGCTTCAATAAAGAATAAAAGACAAAAGAATAATGTGAGTCCCAGCTCTAGCAAATCTCTAGGTCAAAGCAAGACAGTATAACAGTTAAGAGAATGGACATTAAAGACATTATTACAGCTTGTAATTATATAATCATATATGTGATTACTTAACATTTATCTTACTCTCTAAGCCATAAAATCCAGTGTAAGTAGGCACTATAACTATTTTGTTCACATATCACCTGCATGCATAATGTCTCATACCAGTGTTGAATAAATGAATAATAGATTAAAAATCAGCCCTCCTTCCTACTAGTTATAAGAAACTCAACTAGGCTTCTCACCTCTGCCATTTTCAAATTCATCTATAAAAATAGGATAACAGCAACACCTACTTCTTTGGGATTTTTCAGAATGAAGTCATATACCTAAGCTATGATAAAATGGTGGGTAAAATAAGAATAACAAGTTTGATATTTTACACACTCTCTTCCCTCCAAGTTCTCCAGACCAATTGTATGAAACATTGACTTGTTGCGAGTCCAGGATGAAGACACCCCTGCTTAGGCTCCAAGTCAAAGAGGTCCCCATCTACTTCACTCAGATGTGAATGAACTCAAGACTGGCAAAGCCATGAGTCAACAGCTGGCCTCTCTTACCTTGGGAAGAAACTCACACTGCCCAGTCTAGGAGAATGTGTGCATCCTCGGAGCTGGCTGAATCTAGGAGAGAATGGAGAAGAGAGGTGGGTGCCATGTTTTCAGGACTCCTTTGCCAATCACTGCAAGCCAATCTGATTATGCATTCTATATTCCTTGGAGAAGCATGGGTGGGGAAGAGAAATACCAGGATTTAGAGTGCTTCTAATATTTCCAAGAAGAGAGATGTCCTTATTTAATGGGCCTGCTCAGAAACACTGGAAAAGAGAAAATGGAATCCCTTACAAAGGGTAGTCCTAGTCCTAGGATTTCTTGTGAGGTTTACGTGTAAATTACAATAGCCGTTATTTTCAAATTATTATTATTATTATTATTATTATTATTATTATTATTAAAGTAGGCTCCACACTCAGCATGGAGCCCAACCCAGGGCTTGAACTCAGGACACTGAAATTGAGATCTGAGCCGAGATCAAGAGTTGGATACTGGGGCGCCTGGGTGTCTCAGTTGTTAGGCATCTGCCTTTGGGTAGGGTCATGATCCCAGGGTCCGGGGATCGAGCCCCATATAGGGCTCCCTGCTCCACGGAGGGGCCTGCTTCTCCCTCTCCCACTCTCCCTGTTTGTGTTCCCTCTCTCTCTGTCAAAAAGTAAATAAAATATTTTTAAAAAAAAAGAGTTGGATACTTAAATTAACTGAGTCATCCAGGAGGCCCCACTGACTTCTTAATTGACTTCCAGTATCACTTCTCTCTCCAAATGATTCTGATTGAGTTCCATGATACTCTGATGTTGGCTTCTAGGAGGCCAATTTCAGGTAATCCTGGACACTTCTTTCTTAGCAGTTAAATTTTATATGTGCCAAGAATCAGCTGTATTGACTCCCAAACCTTTTTATTCTAATGGAATTAATGATTCATAAAGTGTTACATAAACACATCAAACATGATTTTGTAAAGAAAAAGGGTATTATGTCTTTATAATTAAGTTAATGTTTTGGAAGAGTGGCAAAGGCAAGCCTCACCAAAGTGGTATGTGCCATAAGTACCAGGGTAAAAAGAATGGGGAAAACAAAAATCTAGAGGGGTTTTACCTTCAGATTGCAATTCATATTCCTCATATCTGAATGCAAGGCCTTAGCTCTTCATCAAAAAACTTAGAAAAGAAAGGTTAATCCATATGTTTGAAGTTAATTATTGAGATATATTTTTATTTTGAAATTTGGACGGTCACATGCAGAAGAATGAAACTGGACCATTTCCTTACACCACACTCAAAAATAGACTCAAAATGGATGAAAGGCCTAAATGTGAGAGAGGAATCCCTCAAAATCATAGAGGAGAACACAGGCAGCAACCTCTTTGACATCAGCTTCAGCAACTTCTTCCTAGAAACATGGCCAAAGGCAAGAGAAGCTAGGGCAAAAATGAACTATTGGGACTTCATCAAGATAAAAAG